>NC_143023.1:63238866-63538866 GCF_057628025.1 Oncorhynchus mykiss | reverse complement strand
CTCCTATCTATTTTCATGGAATGTAATAAAGGCCGCTGTATATATTGTGAGGATTAAGATGATTCATTTGCTGTAGCGGGATGGGATGGCTTCCCTAGTCTGGTCGGTTGATGGTTTGGTGTTTTATCCCCTGCTGGCTGCGTCTCACCGTTTTCTGTTTTTTTACTGCTGATACATGAGAGGCATTTGTTCTGCTAGTGTAGTGCTGAGCTGACATTTACTTTTAGTTACGACCGTTTGTGCCTCCGCTTTCTAGGGACGTTTACGTCTTGTTGCAACACAAAAAAAGTATTATATTTACCAAATGACCAAAGAGGCTCAACCACCACCTGACCCAAATGATAGACAGGAAGACTAAACTCGTCCCACAAAACCACTGAATATAATTAAGCCGAATCCACTATAGAATTATAGGAAAGACAGATTGGAAGTAAATATTTACTTAGTCTTTCAATGGTTTGGTTCACTGGTTTAAGGATGGAAAACATCATCTTGTGCAATATCCAATTCCACTCGCTCAGTGAGGCTGGTGGCCTCAAAACAAAATGATTTCCGACCAGAAGACTTGAGAATGGCAAAAGCAAAGGCAAACGCTCTCGATCTCTAAAGCAGTTGCTGCTCAGTCAGAAGTGTTTTTTTATTCGAATCATTCTTTACAGGATTCTACTCAAGAAAATCTGTCTAGTTAGATTATGGAATGCAATCTGCAGAGGGCAAGATAAAGTGGCAGCAGGTCACACTCAATATCTGAGCTTATGTAAGAACAAGACGTGGTGCGTCCGTCTAATATGTCCCGTCCCAACCTCCCCCCCCCCCCCAGCCCTCCAAGAAAAAACAGTCCAACTTGCAGTCTTTTCATTCGACACAGAGACATAAAAATGCCGCCACAGCAGACTCATATGAATTGGGAGTTTAATTTGTGTGAGTTGCTGAAAATCAAAAACGGCCAAATCCAACAGATTCCCTCTCTCCCTCCATATCTTACTCTGTTCTCCATGTCATTACAATGTCATTTGAATACTGATGCTCTATAATATTTGCGCTGCATACTGCCTTCACAACACATACAGTAACTATAACTTTAAAAAACAATAAAGTGTAGTATACAATACAGTACAGTATACATTCAGAATAGGCCATAAACACAATCTAGGAAATTCACAACTGTAACTGCCATTTCTACTCAGCACCTTTTTCACAAAAGCAATTTTCCGTACCGTGTGAGGGGAAAATGGCATGCAAATGGATGTTCTCTCATGTGTTCTCGATGAACAATCGCCTCAAAACGCAGCTCCGCAAATCACTTAATGCAGCAGGAAAATTGGCATTTCTGCTTAGTCTTAAACCGCCTAAGATGGAGTAGGAGATTGTCACAGTCTAATTCCGCATGCCACACTGTGCCAGAAAACACTCCAAAATATTTCAGCCATGATTTATGGATAAAAGCCCAACACTAGCTTCTTCCTTTTGCAACGGCTAAATAATTTTTTGTATTATAGAAAGGGGGGAGAAAAATTCTCCTTGCCATTACCAGTGGATTATTGGCAGTTTGCGAAATCCCATCAGAAAGGAATTGGGTGGAAACAGATCACTGTGTGTTACATGCTCGAATGAGGTCTGACTCTGCACGTTCCACGGCCAACCCCCTTCCACCACCCTTTCCTCTTCCCCCTCCTCAGCTTCAGTCTCCTAGCTGTTCCAGAGCTCTGGCCACTCCCGGGGGAATTAACCCTGCCATCATTATGGCAGTGAGGGTCACTGGCTATGTAGCATGTGTGGAAACACCAGCACAGAGACAGCAGCAGTCTACCCCGGCCCTGCCCCGCCACAGGCTGCCTTACATCCCTACACACTACTGGCTCTCTGGTTTCCATCCACACCGACTGGCTGGATCATCAGAGAGACACCAGTCAACCCACTTAATAAGGATGCTCCCTTAATAACAGGGTCAGAAGAACAGGACCCAGTGGTACACCTTTTAGCCAAACACTCCCCTCAGAAAAGCCCTGGGAAGAATAACCTTCATAGTGGCTCTCAACCAAAGATATAGAGCCCAAATACTCCCTGTGTATAAACATAGTTCGACAAGGGCAAACACAAACACACACACACACACACACACACACACGATTCATCTTAATCAGAGGTAGATTCACAGAGGTGACAGACCTTGCCTCAACCATGAAGACAATCGCTTAGAGAGGCAGGCTGATCTCCTGGAGTGGCTAGCGCTACATCACACTCCCAGGGTGACACAGTTTAATGCTGCCTGCCCAGAACAATGGGCAGAATGAGAATAGGCAGGCTGAGCTGGTCAGGCTGTAGGGGCTGGGGCGTCTGCTAGTGTAAACCACAGCATCACTTTTAATTGCAGAATTCTCCTCTCTAGCCAGAGGAGAGGGGCTTCTCTGTCACGTTCAATCCGTGACCTGCCATCCCCTCCCCCTCGCTGATCAAACAGATGGAGAATAACTGATTTGAGACATTCAGACAGACATTGAGATATTCATTTCCATCCAGGGTACTGGGTTGTGCCACAAAAAGAGTGACCTTTGATATTTTAAGTAGAAATTGTGCACCAATATTGATTCTTAAAAGCCTGTTATTTTAAATGAAGTGCCCTTTAATATAGACCACACGGAGAATTCAATAAATCCGATTTTTAATATGAATTCAAGGCTTGCTAAAGTGCGATATTTCAGCATTCTAGGGAGATTTCAACCATCAAAACAAGTTTCACCGTCATTGTAAAGCTTTAGTTATTTTGTTGCTTTCGCAGAGTCATTTCTGAAGATAATTATTTATTATTATGTGATTAGTGATTCATTTACATCTGTCCCTCATTTTAAGGTCAACCCTGTTACCCATAGATACAGGCTATACATGTTTTATCTAATTATTTTTTGGGGGGTGAAGCTTGCATTTAATAGCCACTCCCTGTTGCGTACAACAAGAAGTTTATGGCTGATTTGAAATGAAATTGTCAACCCTGTTATGGTCCACCATGTTACTTTATTTGGGACTTTATTCAACCTTTTGAGATGGGAAAATGTGTTTTTTATGAAGTTGACAGAATGACGATATTTTATGAAGTTGCACTTTGACAGAATGATAATATTGGGTGAAATCAAAAAATTTTGGGACCAATATACACTTCTCAAAAGGCACCGAATTGGTGGAACGACTACTACCATTACTATAAACAGCAATAAGTCGTACGGGGTTAGCAGGCTACCAGCCTCATGGACATCTCAAATAAAATTTGATTTGATTTGATTTGATCTCTCATAGCACAATGGGAAGGGAATTATACAGTCCTTGGAATCATGGAAACAGTGCGAGGGGCTATACATGGGATTATGTGAATTGGCAAAAAGGTGTGGGGGTAGAAAGCGAGGGGTCGAGTCGGTAGGGGTGGCATTCAGTTATCCCCGTCTGTGTTCCAGTTGAGTACTGTGCTGTGTTGTGCTGAGTTGTAGCGCCGCTGCCACTTCCCAGAACACACTACAATACTTTTAATCCCGCCAAATAAAACAAGATCCTGAATTCTCACTCCGTCTCGCTTCTGACTTGGCTCTCTGCACATCTGCGCTAGTACTCACATAAACGAATGCACACACACACACAGTCTGACCAGGGCAATGCAATCACAAGGCCGAGGAAGGAATCGTGGAACGGGAATGGTTTCAATAACGTAGGGTTTTCTATGTGAGACAAGCTCCTTTCTCCAATCCCCCCCAGTCCTGTAGTTCCAGGAGATTCAACCTGACATAAGTGAGAGATTTACGAGGTGTAGATAGAGGGCTATTTTCGCAGAGACACTCAGGCCTATCACTGTGATGCAGAAGAATATCAATCACGGACTGAGAGATTCCCCCTCCTGTATTCAACAGGTTTGAACCCAGTCTGTGGAGGAACTAAACATTGTGCTGCTGAGAATATAATGTAGACTATAATACACCTCTATTTGTCTTTAAACAACGTTATTTGATTGCTTTTCTCTCACACAGTTCCCACCTAAACGTATCCTGAAGGTAAAAAAACGTAAAACATTCACAAATGACAACCAGCACCAAACATTGGTAGAACACAATACAGCAGAAGCTCATTTGCAATTTAAGAGTCCGTTCTAAACATCCGAATAGGGATGAGGCTACCAGGGTCCGGCTAAGTGGATAAGTGCTGTAGCACAGTGTTATCCTTTTCACACAATTGTGCCAACCCAGAATCCGGGACCATAGTCTGCTGGCTTGGGCTCAGATATTTCCTTGTCACATTGTTCTTTCCAGCATGCAACTATGGTCATTGGATGAGTAACCAGGACAGCGTAGTATATCTTGGTTTGGCTCAATAGTTGTGAAAAGGGTACATATTTTCACCCCTTCTCTCCAAACTATAACCAAAGGGCCTGGCCCTGTTCTTCACTTGCTGTTCTGCCTTGGAGCCTGTAGCAACACTATCAGCTAGTTCCATCTGTAGCCCGCAGCAAGTGTAAAATTGAGCTGCTTGAAAGTCGTCTGATATCGATATGTGGCACATTAATTCCAGTAATGCTAAGTATGTAACCATTTGATATGGCTACATGGAGCTGGTGTGGCGTTACGCTGAGTAGAGATACAGCCTGCTAGTTAACGTGGCGGTCAGGGTCATGAACAGGTCTATCTATCGGCTGTATCTCTACGGGAGATGAACAATTAGCTTCTTTCCGATAGGAGCCAGTGAACAGAATAGCAGAGTTCAGTAGAGTTCATATTGGCTTCATCACAGAGATGTTGTACCTCAACTAAACGATGCATTTCCCTATTTAAGATCAGCATTAAAAAAAGGTGTCAGAACTTGTTAACACCAGTTATGGTGGTGCAATGAGAGGTGTAAATGACTGAGGATAGATCAGCAACTGAAAGCACCTACTAATTTAATCCTCAAATTGATTCATGTTTTTGTTTTGACTGTGAGGAAAAATATGTCTTTATGCTTCTTCATAAATATGTGCGTTTGATTGAAGCACTACGGAACGTGAACCACCACTATAGAGCTCACTCTGACACCACTTTAAAGAGTTACACGCATCCTCTCACAGAAACACTCAAACCCGGGAAAAAAAAAATCATAGGTTTTACCCAAAGAGAAAAGTCATCTTCGGATAACAGTGTTAGCTAAAATACATTTGTTACTTCACAGCCAGATGCTAAAACCACATTAATTCCTAATCTCTCTGGGCTTGCAGAGAGAGAGAGGGGAAAGAGAGCACCCGTGGGGCCTGGTAGGGGTGGGGTGAGTGCGCGGAGGGATGCAGAGAGGAGGGGTATAGGTAGGTCCTACACCTACAGGCTCCTCCCCAGCGCTTGGCCATTGTGGTTGACAGAGATCGATAGATCACGTCAATAGATCATTAGACAATCCCAGCGCTCCCGAAATAACACAGGATTCATAGTGGCGATAAGACCCAAGATCAATCCTGGACGGGTGGAGGGCGGTGGAGGAGGAGGCACTATGCCCTGTCACGGTGGTGACACTGTGCGCTGTTTGGGCATTGGGTGGGAGGGGCTGCATGGGCGACAACGTGACCGTGCCAAATCTCTCCAGCATGAGCTCATCAGAGCGTGTGTAGCTAGGCCAGTGGTTGGCTGCCTCTCTCTCTCTCTGTAGGTGGGGCTCCTAGATTGGCCAGACCAACAGGATTTGGGTTGGGACTGGGAGGGGTGGTGGTGGTGGGGCCATATGGGGTGAGGCTTGGAGGACTTGGAAAGGAGGGAGGGGGGTTTGGGGGTTCGAAAAAGCTGTGGCCTCAACTGACTAATGGAACGGCACAATCGGGATAAACACAAAGCTATTAATGATAAACACATAACCCTTAAATGCTAAAGCTAGTAATGAGTTTAACGTCCCTTTTCATTCCACTAATACAGATGATGACTGCTGAGGCTAACTCATTAACATCAATTGTGATGGTGGAACAAACATCTTTAATGGAAGGCATTACTCTATCTGCCTCTGCCTCTGCCTCTGCCTCTGGGCGACTGAAGCAACATAATGCACGGAATCGCAAAAATATATATTCTATCAGATAAGAAGATATTTACGCAGACAGCAAAAAATATAATTTTGGCTTATGCACACACACAATCACAATTGCTGTTGGTTAAATTAAGTAAACTCACCCACCCCCAAAATTGCTGGGTTAAAAACGACCCGGAGCTGGGTAAATAGTGGACAGAGCACACGTTGGGTCATTTAGCAAATGATCCACTGGCTCAGATCAGAAGACTGGAGGCATAGCTTAGTAGGGGTGTGGCTTTTAAATAGTTATTACTGACCATCTGTGAGAGTAATTTTCCGGTTAATCTGTTCTGTTGTATTGTCAACACATGTTTTGTATCTTAATGAGGCTTAAACAAGTGTCTATGCATGTCCCAATGTTGGGATAGTTACCACTTTGATATTTAAATAATAATTATATTAATTGTATATTACAATATCATGTGCAAAAATATTAAACGGAAACTTAAATTTGCAGTGTATAAAATAACATGATGACCAGGAATGACATTTACTCTAACGGATGGCCAAAAATACCTTTCTGAAAGCCATGTCCCCAATAGGCCATGGCTCCTGAAAATAACCTATGGATTACATTGAAAAATACCCATCTGCTGGGCCAACCCAGCATTAACGTGAACAAAAATCCAACTGATGATTAAATTAACCCATGTTTGGGTAATCCAAGGCTGTGGCCCATTAGAGATATGGCTTTCAGATAGCTTTTTTCAGCCACCTGTTCTTTTTCCTTCACATTACATATTTTAATATAAAATTAATAATGTTATTATTGAAATATTAGAACAATGTGTTAACTATCCCAAAATTGGGATAGGCACTTAAGGAACTCATCATTTTGTGTAAACCTTATTTAAAAAACTACAAAAGTATCAGAGCGCAATCTTAACATGTGTTGACAATATAACAGGTTAACCAGAATGACATTTACTCTCACGGGTGCCCAAATATAACTATCTGATAACCATGCTCCTTCTAAGCCAAGCCAGTCTTCTGAACTGACCTGTGGATCATAGATCAATAACCCAGCATAAACAACCTAATTTAAATAAAATAATGGGTTGTGTGTTCTGTCCAATATTTACCCAAATTGGATTGTTGTTAACCCAGCATTGTGTAGAGTGCACACTCTAAAAAAAATCCTGTTGTTTGGTTTATCGAACTGCTGTGTTTCAGATGTTGGATCACTTATTTTGGTTATTTTCTTTGAAAACTGCTGAGTTATTGATGCTAGCTGCTGTGTTACGATTGCTGGGTTATTTAGATATGAAGACTGGAGGCGTAGTTAAGTAGGGGTGTGGCATTCAGATAGTAATTTTAAGCCACCCATGAGAGTATATCCCATTCCTGTTAATCTGTTCTGTTGCATAGTTATCACATGTTAAGGTTGAATATTGAAATGTTTGTAGCTTCAATGATGCTTCCCTAAAAGCTTACGCAAATCCCATTCTTGGGATACAATAAGGTTGTATACCTTATTATAAAAATCTCTTCTATTTTCAAGTGTTCTACTCTGCTAGCTAGCACCTCGCCTAAATAGGTGTGCGTTTCTTTTTCTTCTAGATTGTATACCTTATCATAAATCATTGTAATGTTATAGAAGAATGTAAAACATTTGGGGAGGCATTTGTAGTACGTGAACTTCATGAACAGGAATTACATTTAGTCTCATGGGTGGCCAATAAGATATAGGTGAAAGAAAGGCCCCTGAAAATAACATAAGGATTATATTAAAAAAAGACCCAGCTGCTAGATCAACCAAGCATGAGAGTTGATGGTTAAATTAACTTGTTGGGTTATTCACGCAACCCAATTGGCTGGCTCAAAATAACCGAACATGAGTTCTGTCCACCATTTAATCTGCGCTGGGTTACCAAATAACCCAAACTGGGTCGTTTTTTTAGCCTATCGTTTTTTACAGTCCAGTTTTATGCTTGTGGGGCAAAAATCTAAAAAAGGGCATTTAATGACAATTTCTATGACTGACTGTCAATCCATGCATCACCATTGGGATCATCTGAGCGGTCAAGGCCAGGTGTGTATCACCTTCCTTTTTCATACAAAGTATACCCAACATTTGCTTTAAATCATAGCAACATCAAATCCCCCTCAATCAAGTTGAAGGCCATTCCAGAACAGTACATACCTCTTTTTATTGAAAAATGATAATAAAAAAGCAGTTCCTCATTACAGTTCTGTATGCAGGCCTTATACAAAAACAAAGAGAGCAGGGGGTTGAGGCCCTGAGACCATGTTTCCTGCCCCCTGCCTGACTCCTCTGTGGGCCCTTCCTGTGTCAGGCCCAGTTGGAGTGAAGGGATGCGCCATGCGTGGGAAGGGGTGGAGGAGCGCCACACGGCACGCGCAGACTCCACCCTAAACAGGAACAGCCCGCCGGGCCCCAGTGGACATCTGTTTTCACAGGTGTGCTGCCCCGATGTGATTAAGATTGGCGATACGCTCTCGAGACCCGGGCCGCACTGTTACGCCACGCAGCATTCTGTTGATAAGGGCAGCAGCGTGTGAGACGCATGAAACAGTTGTGTTGTTTTGGGCCAGATGGAGACGAGAGGGAGAGAGAGCGAGCGAGAGGGAGAGGGTGGCGGAGGGGGGGATTATGCAAGTAATGTTCAGATAAAGCACAAGGCCTCCTCATTGCAAACAACTCTTGGGAGAAACATTATTTATTTAAAGGAGTGTAGGATTATTCCAAAGGAAGCAGAGATGCAGATTATGTTCCCTTTTTAAATGTTCAAAGTGAAGGAGAGATCAAATGAAAGGATAGGAACATATCACCCAGGGGAACATGGTGTTTATAAATACCACAACAATCACACTGAAAAGCGTCCATGGTTGCAACCCTGTAGATATCGGGCCTACTCTGAAAGGATTGCTTTCAGCCCTTGAAAAAGCCTATAGGATATAGGTGGGCAGTAGTTTTGGCAGGAGCACTGTTGCTCGTGGTACCCAATGCTACAACGTGCCTGCTGCTCCCATGGCAACGAGAAGAGATTGCTTTCCTTTCCTCACTCCACCAGGCCACTTCATGCTTTAATGTAAAGTGACAACTTGCCAGAATTAATTTGTGTGTTGAAAAAAGTATTGAAAATTAAATTAAAAAAAAAATAAATAAATGAAAATGCAATTTTCTTCTATTTCTCTTTGCTCCCCCCCCAAACACATACATCTCCAGTGGTTTAGAGAACTTTCAGCCTGTTGGAGTGGTCCCACTCCCCGACTACTACAAGGCAGCGACAAGAAAATCTTTAACGAACGAGAAAGCAATTTCATTTCACAGCAGAGAGAAGTAGAAGTGGCGGGGGAGAGTCACCCTCTGAAGAGAAATGGAAGCCTTGGATGAAAGCAGCTCACCTAAAACTCCAAAGATATCTCCAGAAAGAGGAGCAGACAGGTTTAGCACCAAATGGTATATGAGGTGGGACTTATCTAGCTGTGACACTGACAACTGCCAGCAACAGTATGTTATTAGGCCTAGTTTGAATGCGTCGGTCTTCCTCAGGCATATAACTCTGTAAAACTCCACACCTTCATTACAGGTCTGAAATAACTGAATTGCTATATCAAACAAGTGTGTAGGAGTGTAACAAGTCTATAACTCAGTTTATTGGCTAATCCCATTATTAATAATACTATTACTGCGACTGCAAACCCGTGCATGCTTCAGACAAAAATCTCTTATAGCCGTGGGAAAGTCTGGAAATGCCTGTGGTTCTCTGAAATGTGAAGTTGGAATATGTGAAGCTTGCATGGACAGACATTCATTCCCCTGTTGTGAGTGAATAAATACAGTATAAGTTAACAGTGCCTGTGTTAATGCTTCCGAAGATCAGGATAAACAGCTTCCTGTCCTTATGACCTATGAAGTAAGTTACCACACACACACGTTATTGGGAGTGTATCCAAACTTTGTATAAACAAGACGGAATGAAAGAACAAGTTTCCTCCGTTTATCTGACAGGGATGGTAGTTGAACTCTGACCTCTCGTTATGGTGGGGAAGTGACGTATGCAGAGATGATCCATACCACTGTTTGTGGCGCTAGACTCCTCTCTGTGATACCAAATGTGCGGAGAGGGGCCCTCACTCAGCTAATCCTGGAGCCTGAGCACATTTCATTCAGCCAATCCCGAGCATTGGAAATATAACACAGCCATATAACCCAGAGTTGTGGGAACAGTTGATAGCTTCTGCTTCGTGGCTTTGCTCCACTTGTCCACCCTCTCCAATCTGCTCTCTCACTACGACTCCTGGCAACATGTCTTGGCCAGTTGACTGATTGACTGTCTCTCTAATTTATTTATTTATATATATATATATATATATATATATATATATATATATATATATATATATATATATATATATATATATATATATATATATATATATATATATATACACACAGTGGGGTAAAAAAGTATTTAGTCAGCCACCAATTGTGTAAGTTCTCCCACTTAAAAAGAGGCCTGTAAATTTCATCATAGGTACACTTCAACTATGACAGACAAAATGAGAAAAAAACGAGGATTTTTTAATTAATTTATTTGCAAATTATGGGGGAATTATGGTCCTTTCATCACATTCCCAGTGGGTCAGAAGTTTACATACACTCAATTAGTATTTGGTAGCATTGCCTTTAAATTATTTAACTTGGGTCAAAAGTTTCAAGTAGTCTTCCACAAGCTTCCAACAATAAGTTGGGTGAATTTTGGCTCATTCCTCCTGACAGAGCTGGTGTAACTGAGTCAGGTTTGTAAGGCCTCCTTGCTCGCACATTTTTTTTCAGTTCTGCCCCAAAAAATTATATGGGATTGAGGTCAGGGCTTTGTGATGGCCACTCCAATACCTTGACTTTGTTGTCCTTAAGCCATTTTGCCACAACTTTGGAAGTGTGCTTGGGGTTATTGTTCATTTGGAAGACCCATTTGCGACCAAGCTTTAACTTCCTGACTGATGTCTTGAGATGTTGCTTCAATATATCCACATAATGTTCCTACCTCATGATGCCATCTATTTTGTGAAGTGCACCAGCCCCTCCTGCAGCAAAGCACTCCCACAACATGATGCTGCCACCCCCGTGCTTCACGGTTGGGATGGTGTTCTTCGGCTTGCAAGCCTCCCCCTTTTTCCTCCAAACATAACAATGGTCATTATGGCCAAACAGTTCTATTTTTGTTTCATCAGACCAGAGGACATTTCTCCAAAAAGTACAATATTTGCCCCCAAGTGCAGTTGCAAACCGTAGTCTGGCTTTTTTATGGAGTTTTGGGAGCAGTGGCTTTTTCCTTGCTGAGCGGCCTTTCAGGTTATGTTGATATAGGACTCGTTTTACTGTGGATATAGATACTTTTGTACCGGTTTCCTACAGCATCTTCACAAGGTCCTTTGCTGTTGTTCTGGGATTGATTTACACTTTTCGCACCAACGTACGTTCATCACTAGGAGACCGAACGCGTCTCCTTCCTGAGCGGTATGACGGCTGCGTGGTCCCATGGTGTTTATACTTGAGTGCTATTGTTTATACAGATGAACGTGGTACCTTGTGAACCAGACTTGTGCAGGTCTACAGATGAACCAGACGTGTGGAAGTCAACATTTTTTTTTCTGAAGTCTTGGCTGATTTCTTTAGATGTTCTCATGATGTCAAGCAAAGAGGCACTGAGTTTGAAGGTAGGCCTTAAAATACATCCACAGGTACACCTCCAATTGACTCAAATGATGTCAATTAGCCTATCAGAAGCTTCTAAAGCCATGGCATAATTTCCTGACATTTTCCAAGCTGTTTAAAGGCACAGTCAACTTAGTGTATGTAAACTTCTGACCCACTGGAATTGTGATACAGTGAATTGTAAGTGAAATAATTTGTCTGTAAACAACTGTTGGAAAAAGGACTTTTGTCATGCACAAAGTAGATGTCCTAACCAACTTGCCAAAACTACAGTTATTTATATTTAACAAAACATTTGTGGAGTGGTAAACTTCCGACTTCAACTGTATGTGTGTGTGTGTGTATATATATATATATATATATATATGCTAGTGCAAACACACAGAATGCAGAACGTTGGCTAGGTCCAAACACATCCCAGACAGATGGTTCTCAGTGAGGCAGAGTGAGATCAGAGAGAACCCTCTTCAACTCCTCTCTCCTCCTCCACTCGTCTCTGAGGGGCATCAGTATCGGGGCACCGGGGGGGCCTATAGAACAAGACAAAATCCCTAATGGAGAATTCAGCAGCTCTAACAAGAGTATCAAAGTGGCACATCAGTCAGAGGATATCTACAACTAAACGTCTGTGAGAAAACCCTAGAGGAAAGGACAACTAGCCAGCCCAACTGGCAGCCTGTAGAGTGGGAGGTGGTTCTCTCTCTCTCCCTCCCTCCCTCCCTCCCTCCCTCCCTCCCTCCCTCGCTCCCTCCCTCCCTCCCTCCCTCTCTCCCACCCAACTGTAACGGAACCCAATGACTGAGGGGAGAAAACTAATGACATGGAAATGTGTCTTGTATGGACGTTTTTTAAAGCCACAATTTGCCTTGCCGGAGTGTGTCGCTCGTAAAACATTGCCAGAGTAGATTAATTGATACCATCTAAAGGCCAACTGAGCTCAATTTATGAAGCAGGCCAGGGTGCTGCTGCTGTGAGGTCGGGAGCACAGAGGAGACAGACAGAGAAAAATGACGGGTTCTTTTATTTTTTTATTTTTACGGGAGACAGATTTCATGTCTTTATTTGGCATGCGTCCACTTTACACTCTTGGCTCTCCCCGGCACCTCAGAGGAGGCCGGGGTCAAACGGAGTGCAGGGGAGTTTTAGTTTTACAGTGCTCACCGGGGGCGAGGGGGAGCGGGACAGCTTGCTCAGCACTTGATAGATACACAGCAGAAAAACTAAACTTCCTCTCAGCGTGACTGACTGACTGACTTGAGCAGCAGATCTACTGGGTCACATAAGACAGACAGCCATGTCTTCTGACTACTGGTCCAATGCATGGAATGAAATGCATTCCAAAAGTGTGAGGCGTGTACAATGTGTCTGGTTGCTCCAGTCGAGTTACTTTGGAATTCTCAGTCTAGGTAGTTTCTCATATACCGTGAAGAAGTCAATCAAGAGTGATGGCTGACTGAGACTGCTCAGCTGGATGGATACAGTTCCGTACTGACTGATGACAGATTTTCATTCTTGAAAGTTGTATTGATGAAGATGTCATTGTGCTTTGGAGATAAAGCTTTCTTTGTCTATTCCTGTGCCTTTTTCAGGCCCTTGCAAAAGCCAAATGTGGGTGTGAAGCGTAGGGGGAATAGTGTCTGTCCTGTGTATGACACACCCGTCACAGATTGTAGAGTTGGCATGGCACGGCGGGCACAGACTGCAGACCCGGGAACTATCCTCTCTGCCCCATCTTGAGGCCTCCAGTACACACCAGAGAGAGCTGTCGCTATCATCCCGCACTCTGCCTTTCCAAAAGACAACAGCAGCACAGACACTAGCCTCGGTAGATAACAACTCCGACAAACAGATAAACTCATGGAAATAGATGGAAATAACCGAGTGATCACAAGGGGATAACAACAACGTAACGGGCGGAAGGCATGGGAGGCTGGCAGTGGTCCATACATAGACAGCTGGCACGGCATCCTCCACAAACATGGCTAAGCCAACGGGATGGGAGCACTTTCCAGAGAGAGGGAAAGAGGGGGAGAGAAAGAGAGAGGAGAGGTGAGAAAGAGCGAGAGGGTGCGAGGGGGTGAGAGATAGGGAGTGAGTAGGGAGTGTTGTAATGATGACGCATCTCGGTCTTCAGACTCCCGTACTAATTAACACAGTTCCTGCAGAGCTAGTGGGCCACACGGTACCCAGTCACAGTCGGGGTGGGGGGGCTCGGTCAACAGTGACGGCTCAGGTTATGGAAAGAAGGGAAACAGGGAGATATGGATGAAGGGAGGGGGCAGAGAAGATGTAAGAGGGGTGTGGGGGGAAGGAAGGGAGGGAGGGAAAGCGGGTTGGGGGAGGGCAGAGGAGAGGAGACGTTCGGCGCGGTCTGGAGGTGACACTGTGCCCCTGTAGCCCGTCCATCTGGCGGATGGAGGGATGGAGGCGGATGGGTTTGGAGAGCAAGGACCCTAAAGCCCTGTTCTGCTTGGTCCGGGGAAGGAAGGAGAACAGGAACAGAGGAGGGAAGGAGGAGAGGAGTAGAGGAGACGGATGGGCGGGGGGGGGAGGCAGGCCCAATGAGCCAGCACTGCTCCGGTCACAACACCACAGACACAAATCCGCCGGTTCTGACTCATTACCTCCCCAGGACCATAAATCAGACAGCCAGGCGGGGGTTAGAAACAGAGAGAAGGAGAGAGGGAAAGAGGGAGAGAGAAGGAGAGAGGGAAAGAGAGAGTGAGAATGAGAGGGAG
Organism: Oncorhynchus mykiss; assembly: GCF_057628025.1. Classification (NCBI taxonomy): domain Eukaryota; kingdom Metazoa; phylum Chordata; class Actinopteri; order Salmoniformes; family Salmonidae; genus Oncorhynchus; species Oncorhynchus mykiss. Next base: position 63,524,382 of record NC_143023.1, on the reverse strand, counting down.
TGAGAGAGTGAGTGAGTGAGTGTGAGCGAGAGAGAGTAAGAGAGAGAGTGCGCGAGAGAAATTGTGCGAGAGGGAGAGAGAGAGAGCGAGAGGGAGAAAGGGGGTGAGAGATGGGGAGAGAGGATGGAAAGAGGGAGAGAGGGTGTTGTGGTGGTAGATAAGCGCCTCTTCCCCCTCAGGAAGCTAAAATGATTTGACATGGGCCCTCAGATCCTCAAAAAGTTCTAGATCTGCACCATTGAGAGCATCTTGACTGGCTGCATCTCCGCTCGGTACAAAAACTGCAAGGCACCCGACCGTAAAGCGCAACATAGGGAGCAGATCACTGGGGCCGAGCTCCCTGCAATCCAGGACATTTATACCAGGCAGTGTCAGAGGAAGGCCCCAACAAATTGTCAAAGACTCCAGCCACCCAAGCCATAGAATGTTCTCTCTGCTACTGCACGGCAATCAGTACCAATGCACCAAGTCTGGAACCAATAGGATCCTGAAAAGCTCCTACCCCCAAACCATAACACTGCTAAACAGGACTGCTAAACAGGACTGCTAAACAGGACTGCTAAATAGATGATCAAACAGCTTACCGGACTACCTGCTTTTACCCTGTTTTGAACCATCTCTCTTACACTGAAACCCCAACACACACACACACACTGGACTCTACCCACACTGACACCCCATCACACACACACTGGACTCTACCCACACTGACACCCCAACACACACACACTGGACTCTACCCACACTGACACCCCAACACACACACACTGGACTCTACCCACACTGACACCCACACACACACACACTGGACTCTACCCACACTCTCTTACACTGACACCCCAACACACACACACTGGACTCTACCCACACTAACACCCCAAAACACACACACTGAACTCTACCCACACTGACACCCCAACACACACACACTGGACTCTACCCACACTGACACCCCAACACACACACACTGGACTCTACCCACACTGACTTACACTAACACCCCAACACACACACACTGGACTCTACCCACACTGACACCCCAACACACACACACTGGACTCTACCCACACTGACACCCCAACACACACACACTGGACTCTACCCACACTGACTTACAATGACACCCCAACACACGCAGACTGGACTCTACCCTCACTGACACCCCAACACACGCAGACTGGACTCTACCCACACTGACTTACAATGACACCCCAACACACGCAGACTGGACTCTACCCTCACTGACACCCCAACACACGCAGACTGGACTCTACCCACACTGACACCCCAACACACACACACTCGACTCTACCCACACTGACACCCCAACACACACACACACACACACTGGACTCTACCCACACTGACACCCCAACACACACACACTGGACTCTACCCACACTGACTTACACTGACACCCCAACACACACAGACACTGGACTCTACCCACACTGACTTACACTGACACCCCAACACACACACACACACTGGACTCTACCCACACTGACACCCCAACACACACACACTGGACTCTACCCACACTGACTTACACTGACACCCCAACACACACACACACTGGACTCTACCCACACTAACACCCCAACACACACACACTGGACTCTACCCACACTGACACCCCAACACACACACACTGGACTCTACCCACACGGACACCCCAAAACACACACACTGGACTCTACCCACACTGACACCCCAACACACACACACTGGACTCTACCCACACTGACACCCCAACACACACACACTGGACTCTACCCACACTGACTTACACTAACACCCCAACACACACACACTGGACTCTACCCACACTGACACCCCAACACACACACACTGGACTCTACCCACACTGACACCCCAACACACACACACTGGACCCCAACACACACACACTGGACTCTACCCACACTGACACCCCAACACACACACACTGGACTCTACCCACACTGACACCCCAACACACACACACTGGACTCTACCCACACTGACTTACAATGACACCCCAACACACACACACTGGACTCTACCCACACTGACACCCCAACACACACACACTGGACTCTACCCACACTGACTTACACTGACACCCCAACACACACACACACTGGACTCTACCCACACTGACACCCCAACACACACACACTGGACTCTACCCACACTGACTTACAATGACACCCCAACACACACACACACTGGACTCTACCCACACGAACACCCCAAAACACACACACTGGACTCTACCCACACTGACACCCCAACACACACACACTGGACTCTACCCACACGGACACCCCAAAGCACACACACTGGACTCTACCCACACTGACACCCCAACACACACACACTGGACTCTACCCACACTGACACCCCAACACACACACACTGGACTCTACCCACACTGACTTACACTAACACCCCAACACACACACACTGGACTCTACCCACACTGACACCCCAACACACACACACTGGACTCTACCCACACTGACACCCCAACAAACACACACTGGACCACAACACACACACACTGGACTCTACCCACACTGACACCCCAACACACACACACTGGACTCTACCCACACTGACACCCCAACACACACACACTGGACTCTACCCACACTGACTTACAATGACACCCCAACACACACACTGGACTCTACCCACACTGACACCCCAACACACACACACTGGACCCCAACACACACACACTGGACTCTACCCACACTGACACCCCAACACACACACACTGGACTCTACCGACACTGACACCCCAACACACACACACTGGACTCTACCCACCCTGACTTACAATGACACCCCAACACACACACACTGGACTCTACCCACACTGACACCCCAACACACACACACTGGACTCTACCCACACTGATTTACACTGACACCCCAACACACACACACACTGGACTCTACCCACACTAACACCCCAACACACACACACTGGACTCTACCCACACTAACACCCCAAAACACACTGGACTCTACCCACACTGACACCCCAACACACACACACTGGACTCTACCCACACGGACACCCCAAAACACACACACTGGACTCTACCCACACTGACACCCCAACACACACACACTGGACTCTACCCACACTGACACCCCAACACACACACACTGGACTCTACCCACACTGACTTACACTAACACCCCAACACACACACACTGGACTCTACCCACACTGACACCCCAACACACACACACTGGACTCTACCCACACTGACACCCCAACACACACACACTGGACCCCAACACACACACACTGGACTCTACCCACACTGACACCCCAACACACACACACTGGACTCTACCCACACTGACACCCCAACACACACACACTGGACTCTACCCACACTGACTTACAATGACACCCCAACACACACACACTGGACTCTACCCACACTGACACCCCAACACACACACACTGGACTCTACCCACACTGACTTACACTGACACCCCAACACACACACACACTGGACTCTACCCACACTGACACCCCAACACACACACACTGGACTCTACCCACACTGACTTACAATGACACCCCAACACACACACACACTGGACTCTACCCACACGAACACCCCAAAACACACACACTGGACTCTACCCACACTGACACCCCAACACACACACACTGGACTCTACCCACACGGACACCCCAAAGCACACACACTGGACTCTACCCACACTGACACCCCAACACACACACACTGGACTCTACCCACACTGACACCCCAACACACACACACTGGACTCTACCCACACTGACTTACACTAACACCCCAACACACACACACTGGACTCTACCCACACTGACACCCCAACACACACACACTGGACTCTACCCACACTGACACCCCAACAAACACACACTGGACCACAACACACACACACTGGACTCTACCCACACTGACACCCCAACACACACACACTGGACTCTACCCACACTGACACCCCAACACACACACACTGGACTCTACCCACACTGACTTACAATGACACCCCAACACACACACTGGACTCTACCCACACTGACACCCCAACACACACACACTGGACCCCAACACACACACACTGGACTCTACCCACACTGACACCCCAACACACACACACTGGACTCTACCGACACTGACACCCCAACACACACACACTGGACTCTACCCACCCTGACTTACAATGACACCCCAACACACACACACTGGACTCTACCCACACTGACACCCCAACACACACACACTGGACTCTACCCACACTGATTTACACTGACACCCCAACACACACACACACTGGACTCTACCCACACTAACACCCCAACACACACACACTGGACTCTACCCACACTAACACCCCAAAACACACTGGACTCTACCCACACTGACACCCCAACACACACACACTGGACTCTACCCACACGGACACCCCAAAACACACACACTGGACTCTACCCACACTGACACCCCAACACACACACACTGGACTCTACCCACACTGACTTACACTAACACCCCAACACACACACACTGGACTCTACCCACACTGACACCCCAACACACACACACTGGACTCTACCCACACTGACACCCCAACACACACACACTGGACCCCAACACACACACACTGGACTCTACCCACACTGACACCCCAACACACACACACTGGACTCTACCCACACTGACACCCCAACACACACACACTGGACTCTACCCACACTGACTTACAATGACACCCCAACACACACACACTGGACTCTACCCACACTGACACCCCAACACACACACACTGGACTCTACCCACACTGACTTACACTGACACCCCAACACACACACACACTGGACTCTACCCACACTGACACCCCAACACACACACACTGGACTCTACCCACACTGACTTACAATGACACCCCAACACACACACACACTGGACTCTACCCACACGAACACCCCAAAACACACACACTGGACTCTACCCACACTGACACCCCAACACACACACACTGGACTCTACCCACACGGACACCCCAAAGCACACACACTGGACTCTACCCACACTGACACCCCAACACACACACACTGGACTCTACCCACACTGACACCCCAACACACACACACTGGACTCTACCCACACTGACTTACACTAACACCCCAACACACACACACTGGACTCTACCCACACTGACACCCCAACACACACACACTGGACTCTACCCACACTGACACCCCAACAAACACACACTGGACCACAACACACACACACTGGACTCTACCCACACTGACACCCCAACACACACACACTGGACTCTACCCACACTGACACCCCAACACACACACACTGGACTCTACCCACACTGACTTACAATGACACCCCAACACACACACTGGACTCTACCCACACTGACACCCCAACACACACACACTGGACCCCAACACACACACACTGGACTCTACCCACACTGACACCCCAACACACACACACTGGACTCTACCGACACTGACACCCCAACACACACACACTGGACTCTACCCACCCTGACTTACAATGACACCCCAACACACACACACTGGACTCTACCCACACTGACACCCCAACACACACACACTGGACTCTACCCACACTGATTTACACTGACACCCCAACACACACACACACTGGACTCTACCCACACTAACACCCCAACACACACACACTGGACTCTACCCACACTAACACCCCAAAACACACTGGACTCTACCCACACTGACACCCCAACACACACACACTGGACTCTACCCACACGGACACCCCAAAACACACACACTGGACTCTACCCACACTGACACCCCAACACACACACACTGGACTCTACCCACACTGACACCCCAACACACACACACTGGACTCTACCCACACTGACTTACACTAACACCCCAACACACACACACTGGACTCTACCCACACTGACACCCCAACACACACACACTGGACTCTACCCACACTGACACCCCAACACACACACACTGGACTCTACCCACACCGACACCCCAACACACACACACTGGACCTCAACACACACACACTGGACTCTACCCACACTGACACCCCAACACACACACACTGGGCTCTACCCACACTGACACCCCAACAAACACACACTGGACTCTACCCACACTGACTTACAATGACACCCCAACACACACACACTGGACTCTACCCACACTGACACCCCAACACACACACACTGGACTCTACCCACACTGACTTACACTAACACCCCAACACACACACACTGGACTCTACCCACACTGACACCTCAACACACACACACTGGACTCTACCCACACTGACACCCCAACAAACACACACTGGACCACAACACACACACACTGGACTCTACCCACACTGACACCCCAACACACACACACTGGACTCTACCCACACTGACACCCCAACACACACACACTGGACTCTACCCACACTGACTTACAATGACACCCCAACACACACACTGGACTCTACCCACACTGACACCCCAACACACACACACTGGACCCCAACACACACACACTGGACTCTACCCACACTGACACCCCAACACACACACACTGGACTCTACCCACACTGACACCCCAACACACACACACTGGACTCTACCCACCCTGACTTACAATGACACCCCAACACACACACACTGGACTCTACCCACACTGACACCCCAACACACACACACTGGACTCTACCCACACTGACTTACACTGACACCCCAACACACACACACACTGGACTCTACCCACACTAACACCCCAACACACACACACTGGACTCTACCCACACTAACACCCCAAAACACACACTGGACTCTACCCACACTGACACCCCAACACACACACACTGGACTCTACCCACACGGACACCCCAAAACACACACACTGGACTCTACCCACACTGACACCCCAACACACACACACTGGACTCTACCCACACTGACACCCCAACACACACACACTGGACTCTACCCACACTGACTTACACTAACACCCCAACACACACACACTGGACTCTACCCACACTGACACCCCAACACACACACACTGAACTCTACCCACACTGACACCCCAACACACACACACTGGACTCTACCCACACCGACACCCCAACACACACACACTGGACCTCAACACACACACACTGGACTCTACCCACACTGACACCCCAACACACACACACTGGGCTCTACCCACACTGACACCCCAACACACACACACTGGACTCTACCCACACTGACTTACAATGACACCCCAACACACACACACTGGACTCTACCCACACTGACACCCCAACACACACACACTGGACTCTACCCACACTGACTTACACTGACACCCCAACACACACAGACACTGGACTCTACCCACACGGACTTATTCTGACACCCCAACACACACACACACTGGACTCTACCCACACACACTTACACTGACACCCCAACACACACACACACACTGGACTCTACCCACACACACTTACACTGACACCCCAACACACACAAAAACACACACACGGTTGCAACACTCGCGGGTGAGGTCCAAACTGCCTCTAGAAGGAACATCAGAACAAGAACTGTTCATCATGAGCTTCATGAAATGCGTTTCCTTGGCTGAACATCCGCACACAAGCGTAAGATCACCATGCGCAATGGCAAGTGCCGGCTGGAGTGGTATAAAGCTTGTCGCCATTGGACTCTGGAGCAGTGGAAATGCGTTCTCTGGAGTGAGGAATCACGCTTCACCATCTGGCAATCCAACGGACGAATCTGAGTTTGCCGGATGTCAGGAGAACACTACCTGCCCGAATGCATAGTGCCAACTGTAAAGTTTGGTGGAGGAGGAATAATGGGATAATGAGATATTTTTAATGGTACCCACACTAACACCCCAAAACACACACTGGACTCTACCCACACTGACACCCCAACACACACACACTGGACTCTACCCACACGGACACCCCAAAACACACACACTGGACTCTACCCACACTGACACCCCAACACACACACACTGGACTCTACCCACACTGACACCCCAACACACACACACTGGACTCTACCCACACTGACTTACACTAACACCCCAACACACACACACTGGACTCTACCCACACTGACACCCCAACACACACACACTGGACTCTACCCACACTGACACCCCAACACACACACACTGGACTCTACCCACACCGACACCCCAACACACACACACTGGACCTCAACACACACACACTGGACTCTACCCACACTGACACCCCAACACACACACACTGGGCTCTACCCACACTGACACCCCAACACACACACACTGGACTCTACCCACACTGACTTACAATGACACCCCAACACACACACACTGGACTCTACCCACACTGACACCCCAACACACACACACTGGACTCTACCCACACTGACTTACACTGACACCCCAACACACACACACACTGGACTCTACCCACACGGACTTATTCTGACACCCCAACACACACACACACTGGACTCTACCCACACACACTTACACTGACACCCCAACACACACACACACACTGGACTCTACCCACACACACTTACACTGACACCCCAACACACACAGACACTGGACTCTACCCACACACACTTACACTGACACCCCAACACACACACACACTGGACTCTACCCACACACACTTACACTGACACCCCAACACACACACACACACTGGACTCTACCCACACACACTTACACTGACACCCCAACACACACAAAAACACACACACGGTTGCAACACTCGCGGGTGAGGTCCAAACTGCCTCTAGAAGGAACATCAGAACAAGAACTGTTCATCATGAGCTTCATGAAATGCGTTTCCTTGGCTGAACATCCGCACACAAGCGTAAGATCACCATGCGCAATGGCAAGTGCCGGCTGGAGTGGTATAAAGCTTGTCGCCATTGGACTCTGGAGCAGTGGAAATGCGTTCTCTGGAGTGAGGAATCACGCTTCACCATCTGGCAATCCAACGGACGAATCTGAGTTTGCCGGATGTCAGGAGAACACTACCTGCCCGAATGCATAGTGCCAACTGTAAAGTTTGGTGGAGGAGGAATAATGGGATAATGAGATATTTTTAATGGTTCGGTCTTGGCCCCTTAGCTCCAGTGAAGGGACATCTTAATGTTACAGCATGACAATGCCCAATGCACAAAGCAAGGTCCATACAGAAATGGTTTGTCGGGATCCATATTAAGACGCGTGATTTTGGAATGAAATGTTCAACAAGCAGGTGTCCACATACTTCTGGTCATGTAGTGTAGCATGCGCAAACATGCATTCTGATGCCACACTAGAGCTGGGACGATAAAACTGAAAATGACCGACGCCTACATTTCGAAGTCCTACCGAAGCAATTTTGCATTTGTCGGTAATTTTCGGTGACTACACAATGTCGGTGATTACACAACAACTCCCTATGCAACAGACTCACAGATGGGATGAAATAACAGATGCCATAATGTAACACATCACAAAAGACATGGCCCCAGATTCAATAGTCAAGAAGATGGTTCCCACTCTGGACAAGAAATACAAAATGCCATGTAAGAAACAGAGCTGAAAAATGCCATGTTTTAGAGCTGAAACAGGTGCACTATTTCGCAATAACAACTGGAGCCCTTATGTGTCATTGACACTGCACTACATCAATGCCGACTGGAAGCTGCGCAGCAGGTGCTTGCAAAGGGAGCCTGCCTACTTTCCAGAAGACCACACTGGGGAGATAATAACCCAGGCCAGGGAATGTGGGACTTGCTAGCAGCCTGGGATCAGCCGGAGGAGAAGCAGCTGTGTGTTGCAACGGAAAGTGGGGCAAACGTTGTGAAAGCCTCCTACCTATATGGATGGACGATGTTGCAGTGTTTTGGCCATCGACTTCACCTCGCCATCGGTATGTACAGTCAAAAGGTTGGACAGACCTACTCAAAGGGTTTTTCTTTATTTGTACTATTTTCTACATTGTAGAATAATAGTGAAGACATCAAAACTATGAAATAACACATATGGAATCATGTAGTAGCCAAAAGTGTATATATATTTTATATTTGAGATTCTTCAAAGTTGCCACCCTTTGCCTGGATGACAGCTTTGCACACTCTTGGCCCGTACTGAAGAGCCCAGTGAATTTCAACGTGGCACCGTCCAACAAGTCAGTTCGTCAAATTTCTGCCCTGCTAGAGCTGTCCCGGTCAACTCTAAGTGCTGTTACTGTGAAGTGGAAACGTCTAGGATCAACAATGGCTCTGCGAAGTGGTAGGCCACACAAGCTCACAGAACGAGACCACTGAGTGCTGAAGCGCGTAGCGCGTAAAAAACGTCTGTCCTCGGTAGCAGCACTCACTGCCGAGTTCCAAACTGCTTCTGGAAGCAACATCAGCACAATAACTGTTTATCGGGAACTTAATGAAATGGGTTTCCTTGGCTGAGCAGCCGCACACTAGTCTAAGGTTGGCAGGCGCAATGCCAAGCTTCGGCTGGAGTGGTGTAAAGCTCGGCGCTACACTGGATTCTGGAGCAGTGGAAATGATTTCTCTAGAGTGATGAATCACACTTCACCATCTGGCAGTCCGACAGATGAATCTGGGTCTGGCGGATGCCAGGAGAACACTACCTGCCGAATGCATGGTGCCAACTGTAAAGTTTGGTTTAGGAATTTAAATGGTCTGGGGCTGTTTTTCCTGATTTGGGCTAGGCCACTTAGTTCCAGTGAAGGGAAATCTTAATGCTACAGCATACAATGACATTCTTGACGATTCTGTGGCAACAGTTCGGGGGAGGCCCTTTCCTGTTTCAGCATGACGATGCCCCCGTGCACAGAGCAAGGTCCATACAGAAATGGTTGGTTGAGATCGGTGTGGAAGGACTTGGCTGGTCTGCACAGAGCCCTGACCTCAACCCCATCGAACACCTTTGGGATGAATTGGAATGCTGCCCTGGCTCAGTGCCCGACCTCACTAATGCTCTTGTGGCTGAATGGAAGCAAGTCCCTGCAGCAATGTTCCAACATTCCCACAGCAATGTTCCAAAAATCTAGTGGAAAGCCTTCCCAGAAGAGTGGAGGCTGTTATAGCAGCAAATGGGGGACCAACTCCATATTGATGCCCATGTTTTTGGAATGAGACGTTCGACGAGCAGGCGTCCACATACTTTTGGCCACATAGTGTGTCTTTACTCTGCATTGTTGGAAAGGGACCTGTTAGTCTACACCTGTTTTTTTAACGAAGAATGTGACAAATCAAATTAGATTAGATTTGATTTAAAGGACCCACTGCTTCTAGATCCAAAGATCAACCAGAACTCAACCAGAACTCACTCCATACTATTACCCCACCAGTGAATTACTAGCCCAGCCATCTGAGGCCTAGCTGCATGATGAACGTACACCACAGTCAGACAGCTGACAGAACTCCACTGCAGTATGTTTTGAACCATATAAATGTGGGTAGGGAGATTATTTGTGTGGGGTGGGGTGGGGTGGGCTGCTTGATTTGCATAGAGGTGGGGGGGGGTGGGGAGAGGGTGGGGGTGCAGGTAGCGTGAAGTTACACTGTGCCACGGACTGGAGGCTCAGCATTCCTCATTTTCCACACCAGGTGAGAGGAGTGCCCGCCGCTGTCCCCATTCCACAACATACACAGGCGAGCCATAGGGGATCACTATTAAACTGTGACCCAATTAATTTAATCTCCACACTCCGACATGAAAGAACAGCGAGGAGGGATAGGGGAGGGAGGAAAGTGGGGTGAGAGAGAGAGAGAGAGAGAGAGAGAGAGAGAGAGAGCGGGGGAGAGGGGAGTTGGGGTGAGTAGCGAGAGAAAGTGAGAGGGAGGGAAAGGGGACGGAGGAAGGTGTGGAGAGAGAGAGAGTGAGAAAGAGAGGGAGAGCAACAGAGACAGACAAGGGCAAATCTTACATTTCACCACATCTTACGTTTGACTTGCTGCATGGGAGAAAAAAAAGCAATTACACAGGCCTGAGTATGACAGCAGCGCGGCCCTCTCAGCCTTTCAGGCGAGCGTGGCAGCGGTGAGTTTGTGCCCTATGGCAATGGCAACTTGCTCTCTGTCTACGTTAATGGCCACTGGTTCTCCCTTCTGCCAGGCGGCCTGTTGAGTAGGGGGGTAAGGGGGCAGGGGAGGAGGGTGAGGGGGTCTGACGCCTTGCCTCTGCTGATGAAGAATAACATAACTCTGCAGGGACTTCAAAGCAAAGGCTCTCCATTTCCTGTACTGATTGTGGCCTGATATAAATATAAATCGGCCTGATATAAATATGCGAGCAGCCGGGCACACACACATTCCAACACACACCGAGCAAAACAAGTGCAAAACAAGTGCTTTGTTGAGAAATGAGAAAAACCCTTCAGTTTGGACTGAAGGAGAATAGATTTTGCTGCTAAGCTTTTGTTTGTTGTCACTTCCAAAATATCTACCCAACTCATCCCTAACCAGGGTCACCAATTATGCAACTTGCAGTAAGGCCTTCAACGAGACCCCGGTCATGCCTCCGTCCAACGAGTTGGAAAGGTTAACCACCATTTCCCACTGAACCCGCTTATTGAGGGGAGAAAAACCACTGAGATTAGGGATCCTCGAGTCAGTCATGACGGTGTAGGAACACCTCAGCAGTGAGTCTGTGTTGCGTGTTGTTGCTCTGGTCCGGGGCTGTATCCATCACAGCAACACATGTACACGCATCAGCTCCAACTGATAATCCAGGAAAGGAGAGGGAGATCTTCAGCTAGAAACATAAACTAGCCTGCCAGTGGCCTTGTGAAATTACTCATTTGATCTGTCTTTTATGAAGCCTTGGCTGCACACAGGGGGTGAGAAGGGTGAGGGGTTGGGAGGAGAGGAAGGCACACAAGCAAGACAGAGAGTAGAGGAGAGAGCCAGAGAGGACACACATCTGGTTCTATTCAGAATGCCTAGGATTCCTCGTCTGGCTGTTTCATATTACTCACAGGCAGCCAGGGCCTTGACTGCCCAGGAGAGCATAAACTCTCTAAGACTGCTCTAAGACTGCACCACTGCACACAAAGCCAGCCAGTCTTTTTAAGCTCGTGAGGTTGGAGGTCGAGGGGGTTGGTGGGTCGGAGTGGGGGTGGTGAGGTAGAGGGGCTCAGAGAGGCAGGAGTACCCCCATAGGACATTCCTGAGTCAGCTTGGCATGCCCTGGGAGTGGTTCCCAGAGGAGCACTTTAAAAGTGAGCCAGAGCAGGACCTTCCTTCCACATCCCTCCATGATGATGTCCACAGAAGGAAGCCCCGTGGAGGAGAGGGTCATCTCCCTGGAGCTCCAGCACCACAGAGACAAGAGAAATGATACGAGGTCGACGGAGGATATCCTTCACCACATCCATATGTTGGCTGGTCAGTTCATCATGTCCACTTGAAAGAGAGGGAAATGAACTCCTTCAAAGGAGAAGTAAAAAATACCTCACTAAGCAAAGTCAAACATCCATCAAACTGTGAGACCTGAAACCATAGCACTTTCACAGTTTCAGAACTAGAGTCCGTCATGCCCCCCTCCTCTCTTTTGGGAAAGTGATGTGAAGACCACGGTCAGCATTAGTTCCCCAGGAGATGGAGTGCTGGTAATGTAGACGAATCAATCGGCGAAGCAGCAGGAGTGGAGATCAGAGACAATACGTGCCGGCCCCATTACCCTCTGCCATGGAGCCGTGGTTACCGTCGCCGCCCGGCGAGGAGTGCTTAGCTCGGCCCTATCTAATGGGCCATAATATGATTTTACGCCATGTTCCAGCTCTCTTTACTACCTCCAAACATAACTCTGTCACGAAGCACAATAAAAACAGATATATTTCTTTATTACTCGCTCACGCCGTATCCCTTTATCTGCTCCCGTACAAAGAAAAGCAATATCAGTAGAGACCCGATCCTCCCTAGCCTCGTTGAGAGCAGCAGACACAGACTATTATTACCTAGAGTTGTCGTCTGCTCCCTCATGCCATTCACTCAGGGCGGAATGGATGTTTTATTATAATCAAATGAATACAATATCTTCCCATAAATAGCCTACTTAAAAAGTCATTTTCTCTGCCAGCAATATGTTAGAATGTCCATCACACCCGGGGCGCAGAGGTGCCACATGTTTAATTCAAAGCCAATGCAATTTACGCGCACTGCACAGCGAAACACAGACTATGGTTTTTGTCCTCCCTCTATAATCCCTCCCTCCACCCACCTTACCTTCAACTGTCCCCGTTTACAAAACCATTTAGGTCTGTGGGAACAGACTGTGTAGGATAACATTCAGTGCATCTGAGAAAACTGGGGTATAAAAAGGGTTGCACTTATGTACTGTAGGGCACTCAGAGGTGAAGAAAGTGAAGTGCATAATCACATTGGAAAGCCAATGGGGCAACTCCGGAGCACATATTTCAGCCAGCATGTGATCCATCCAAGACCTTGGACTCTCCCCTATGCTGTACTGTACTACCACAGTCCCCTATATACGTCAGGTCTGGACATCACATCTATCTATGTGGATCTGACATGAGTCGAGTGAACACCTTGGTGTGTGTGTGTGTGTGTGTGTGTGTGTGTGTGTGTGTGTGTGTGTGTGTGTGTGTGGTGGGGGGGGGTGGGGTTGAGGAGAGGGAATCCAATCTCTCAAACAGAGGAGCAGAGACAGGCAGGCAGATACGCTCTGGTCCCAAAATAACCCTGGAGGTATCCATGAATGAAATGACAGGATTACAGGGGTATTAGAAAACCCGCTGAGATGGTTGATAATGCTGTTTATAGTGAGGCGTGACACCGCTAGCAGGGAAAGAGTCAAACTGTTTGACTAATTAAAATATGGACAAGCTTTTCAGAGTCGCCAAGCAGAAAATTCTAAACTGAGCCGAGGTTCTGCCTTGCCTTCTCGAAGCTCTACTGCCGATGCGGCCGGCCGGGCATTGACATTGATGGATATAGCAGGTGTAAACGGCCAAATATAAAGCCTTTACAATATCTGTGAATCCCTCTTGAAATTGGGGCGGCAAACATAAACCCTGATATCCCAGCTAAGGATGGGATTATTGTTGTGTCAACACTCAACGACCCCCACAGATAATAGCAATTACTGTCCTCTCTGCAGCGCCATCAGACTGAGGCAATGACTTAGCTAGCTGACAGCCTGGTCCTAATTACCAAGAACCGCCAATTACTGGCTCCATTTAATTATTTATATAGCTAGCCTGCTAGCTTCACACGCCCAAATAAAAAGAGACTTTTCTGACTCCAAGCACTGATATCGGTGGCAGCTGGTCTACATGACTTGCTGAATCATGCTGGCTTTGGATTTAACTGGATTCAGGCAGTGTCAGCCTGTAAGATACTCAACGTCCCTTCAGATACGAGCTATAAATCCGGCATGGCTATGAATTCAGTATTCAGTAACTGTTTGCACATGACTCCAACATCGTCATTAAGTTTGCCGACAATACGACGGTGGTCGGCCTGATCACCGACAACGATGAGACAGCCTATAGGGAGGAGGTCAGAGACCTGGCAGTGTGGTGCCAGGACAGCAACCTCTCCCATAAAGTCTGCAAGACAAAGGAGCTGATCGTGGACTACAGGAAATGGATGGCTGAGCACAACCCCATTCACAACGACGGGACTGTAGTGGCGATGGAAGTTCCTCTGTGTCCACATCACTAAAGACCTATCATGGTCCAAACAGACCAAAACAGTTCTGAAGAGGGCACTACAATGCCTCTCCCTGAAGAGGGCACTACAATGCCTCTCCCCCTCAGGAAGCTGAAAAGATGTGGCATGGGCATAAGAGCCTCATAAGATCCTCAAAAGGTTCTACAGCTGCACCCTTGAGAGCATCTTGGCTGGCCGCTTGGTATGGCAACTGCTCGGCATCCGACCGCAAGACACTATAGAAGGTAGTGCATCCGACCAGTACATCAATGGGGGCCAAGATACCTGTCATCCAGGACCTCTATACCAGGCGGTGTCAGAGGAAGGCCCTAAAAATTGTCAAAGACTCCAGTTATCCAAGTCACGGTCTGTTCGCTCTGCTACCGCACGACAAGCGGTACTGGAGCGCCAAGTCTGGGACCAAAAGGCTCCTGAACAGCTTCTACCCCAAAGTCATAAGACTGCTGAACAGTTAATCAGATGGCTACCTGGACTTTCTGCTTTTCAACCCCTACCTACATGTACATGGCACTATCAATCAACTAAACTTGTTTTCAATCTTGTTTTTCATGGTCTGAATACTTTAGGTCCCATACAGAAAACTCCAATGGGGCTGCCAGGTGCCTTTTACTGAAGAGTGGCTTCCGTCTGGCAACTCTACCATAAAGGACTGATTGGTGGAGTGCTGCAGAGATGGTTGTCCTTCTTGAAGGTTCTCCCATCTCCACATAGGAACTCTGGAGCTCTGTCAAACTTACCATAGGGTTCTTGATCACCTCCCTGACCAAGGCCCTTCTCTCCCGATTTCTCAGTTTGGCCGGGCGGCAAGCTCTAGGAAGTCTTGGTGGTTCCAAACTTCTTCCATTTAATAATGATGGAGGCCACTGTGTTCTTTGGGACCTCAATGCTGCATACATTTTTTGTACTCTTCCCCAGATGTGTGCCTCGACAAAATTCCTTTGACATCATGGCTTTTTTTTTTACACATTTGCAAACATTTCTAAAAACCTGTTTTCGCTTTTTCAACATGGGGTATTGCGTGTAGTTTAAAGATGATTTTTTTTTTTTTTATCCAGTTTAGAATAAGGGTGTAACGTAACAAAATGTGGAAAAAGTCAAGTGGTCTAAATACCGAATGTTGTTATTTTATTGTGTTACTATCAATTTTTTTTACCTATATGCTCATTTTCTTACTTTTTAATTGCATTTTTGGTAAACGGCTACTAAGAATTTCACAGTAATGCACTTGTTGTATTCGGCGCATGTGACAAATAAAATGCAATTTGATTTGAGATAGCTAGGCCTTTACAGTTATATCATAGTCATATGAACACAATGGAAAACGAACAGGGACATCTGCAGGGGATCTGTAGTAGATTCAGTCCTTGAATGCTGCTGCTCAATGTGTTACCAGCTAGACTTGTGCAGAGTAGCACAGTAAACAATAGAAAAATAACAGGGATTACTGTAGGGGTTTGTCCTTACTTCCTGTAGAGCTCAATTACTTCCTGTAGTTGCCGAGCAGGAAGTGCACAATCATATCCCCTCGCCGTCCGCTCTCCTTTTCATTCAGGCCTCTTCAGGGTGGCCACAGTAAATAAGTGCTGAAAGACATAAAAAGACAGTGTTTCAGGCAATTTCTACATTGTGTCATACTGAGAGAAAATACAGTATCTGCAGAATGTTCATATCTAAACATACATGGCTGGTTGAGATCTGTTCTAGTGTAAACGACTCTTCTACTGCCAATACCAAAGTTCCTCCGAAAACAATCCCTCCCTTTTCTTTATCTGGCGAGTGAACACTAACTCAGTTACTGCAGATGTTTCCTATCACCCACGGCTGCCAAGCGGCACCCAGTCAGTGGCTGCTAGTGCTTGAGAGAGGAGGGTGAGAAGAGAAGAGAGAGGAGAGAGCAGGGGAGGGAGAAAATTCTACCATTCGTGCTCCAGTGAATCCTGACGAAACTTGGCAGATCACCCTGAGATTTGTTTGTCTCTGGATTTGACACGAAAATGTTACGTCTTGTCTGGAGTCTATCGCTCGCCTCACGCCCAACACTCATCTTAATGTATAGGCCTGGCTGGCTGTTTAGCTTATGTTCTCATAAACTCTGACATCCAAATTTCTCAGCCCCAGGGTGCAGATGGCCGATTAGCTCAGTCGGCAGCGACGCAGCAATGAGCGAGTGTCTTCTCTGGAGGTGCAAGTCCACAATCATTTGAAAGATAACCAATACAACACTTTGTTGCCCTGAGAAAATATGTCACCGCGTTGGCATCTCCTTACGAGGCAACATACTCCTACAGATCCTACAGAGTCATGCAGATCTTTCAACAGAGCTGAGTTGCTAGTGTAGATTCGTATTTGTAAGATCTAACGGATCACTTCCTCTAACCCGCCAGAACTCCAGCAACCAGATTCTAGGGGGGAAAATCCCCATTGTCCTCATGTAGCAAAAACTGAACCAGGACACTATTTGTTCTAGTTATGTATACTCAGATTGTGCCTCTCAGTGGAGGTCTTTAAACATGAGCCCAGTTCATCTCCAATCAGTGTTGCCAGATCTGGATGACAGCCACTGAAACACAAAGAAACACAACACACCACCGCACGCTCCATGCTCACTAAGCATTAAAACATGTTGTAAGAAGACTATCTGTGCTAAGCGATAAAGTGTGTACAAAAGATCCACCGTCGCGGCGCTCCAAAGCGCTTAGCATTTAGATGACAGTTGCGAGGGGCTCGAGTAGAGGAGTGGTTGTGGCCCGGAGGCCGGATCTGTTCCAACCGTGCACTGGCAAGAGAGACGGAGCCCAGTCAGCCTCGACAGCTTGGATACTCACAGGGGGTGATGGGATACTGGAGGGCTGGTGTACCATGTTGAAGTTGGGGAAGGGAAGGAGGGGGAAGGATGGGAGGAGGATGGGTAAGGTGGAACGATGTGTTATTTTATTATTTTAGAACCCCAAGGACTTACCATCCACAGTGTTGTATGAGCAAAATCTAAAAGTAGGCCCTCTGATGAAGATCTGAGCTGTGGGTATTGGTATACCCTCTATTGGATTAAAGGTAATCATCGTTCAGCTAGACCTTGAGGGGAAGAGCAGCAATATTTTCACTGATGTCACACATTCCAAGGCTGTTATGCCTCCGCGTGATATGAAACACCTTACATTAATGATGATGGGTATTTCCATGTAAAAAGACCCATGAACACTAACATGTGAAGTTCATAGGAGTTCATCAAAGTTGGTGTCAAGTGAAAGCTAAGAGTTTTTTTATTATTTTTTTATCAAGGTATTTATACATTTTTCAACCATTTTCCATTCTGAAACTTAGGAATATGCAAAGACTATGATTTTTGGTCAAACAGATGGAAAAGGGGTCTTAGAAACATCTAGTAGAAAACGTGTAAAAGGTATCAGAAATACATTCAAAAACACTAATGTTGAAGTAAACACCCCTGCCAACTAATATCAACACTTTTATTTCATTTTCTGAAATGATTTGCCTTCTGTAAGTTTCAGAAATATTGCCTAGTGTCTTGTCATTCTGTTACCAGATACCACGTATCTTTAAGATATAAATGCAACATGTAAAGTGTTGGTACCATGTTTCACGAGCTGAAATAAAAGATCCCAGAAATGTTCCACACGCACAAAAAGTTGGGACAAATTTGGTTATATAGATGCTAGTGTGGATTTCTCCTTTACCAAGATAATCAATCCATCTGACATGTGTGGAATATCTAGGAGCTGATTAAACAGCCTGATCATTACACAGGTTCACCTTGTGTGGTAGAAAATAAAAGGCCACTCTAAAATGTTTTGTCACACAACACAATGCCACAGATGTCTCAATTGAGGGAGTGAGCATTTGGCATGTTGACTGCAGGAATGTCCACCGGTGCTGTTGTGAGAGAATTTAATGTACATTTCTCTACCATAAGCCACCTCCAACGTAATTTTAGAGAATTTGGCAGTACGACCAACAGGCCTCACAACCGCAGACCACGTGTAACTGCACCAGCCCAGGACCTTTAGATCCGTCTTCTTCACCTGTGGGATCATCTGAGACCAGCCACCCGGAAAGCTGATGAAACTGTGGGTTTGCACAACTAAATAATTTCGGCACACACTGTCAGAAACCGTCTCAGGGAAACTCATCTGCATGCTCATCGTCCTCACCAGTGTCTTGACCTGACTGCAGTGCGGCGTCGTAACCGACTTTAGTGGGAAAATGCCCACCTTTGATGGCCACTGGCACGCTGGAGAAGTCTGCTATTCATGGTTGAATCCGTACTGGGCAGATGGCAGACAGCGTGTATGGAGTTGTTTGGGCGAGGGGTTTGGTGATGTCAATGTTGTGAACAGAGTGCCCCATGGTGGTGATGGGGTTATGGAATGGGCAAGCATAACCTTTGGACAACGAACACAATTGTATTTTATCGAAGGCAATTTGAATACACAGAGACAACATGATGAAACCCTGAGGCCTATTGTCGTACCATTCATTCGCTGCCATCACCTCATGTTTCAGCATGATAATGCTGAACATTTCCAGGTTCTTCCATGGCCTGCATACTCACCAGACATGTCCCCCATTGAGCATGTTTGGGATGCTCTGAATCAGTGTGTACGACAGAGTGTTCTAGTTCCCGCCAATATCCAGCTACTTCGCACAGCGAAGAGGAGTGGGACAACATTCCACAGGCTACAATCAACAGCCTGATCAACTCTATGCGATGGAGATGTGTCGCACTGCATGAGGCAAATGGTGATCACACCAGATAGATTAGGGCCAAATGTACTTATTTATATTGTCTGATTTCCTTATATAAATTATAATTTAGTGAAATCTATTAAATTGTTGCATGTTGGGTTTATATTTTTGTTCAGTTTAATTTCTCTCCCTCAGTAGAAGGGAGGATAATGAAAGTTCACAGATGTAACAAGTAAAGGTAGACCTACCAATTACTTAGTGTTTTTACTGATAACAATTTGGTTTAGGATTTATTAAGCGATGAAAACATGTTGAAACAATTCCCTTCCAGTCATTCTGTTACAGATTTTTTGTCATTCTGTTACAGATTTTTTGTCATTCTGTTAGCAATTTGGTAACAGAATGACTGCAAGTGAATTGGCTACGATGGGAAATCATAATAGTCACAAACCACAGTTGGGTCACCTACTACTGTCCTCCCTTCCATTGGCATACTCTTATGTTCAGCTCATAACGTCTCTCTCTCTATTAATCAATTTACTGCATGGTGATGTCACCATGAAAAACCCGAAACTCAAACCATGCAAACCTGTTCATCAGAAGTTCCTGTGTAGATTGTATTTTCAACGAGTAACTATCAGGAAGTGGCACTGATAAAAATAATCACACTTTTACAGAGTTAGTTTCATCAGCTGCTGTACAATATGATACAAAACACAGGAAAAAAATGAATTTTGACTGCACTGGGCCTTTAAGAAAGATGACATAAAATGTCGGGCTAGCCCCAAGGATGCATGGAGACTACTTGTTATTTGGGGACGTTCGCTGCAATTTCATAGATCACGGTCATTTAAATCGTGATGATCACTGTGAATTATTATAAATGAATTATTCACACTCATCTTTGAGGATGCCTACTTATATTCTGAGTCATTCTGAATATCATAAAGAGGACTTTTGATGTTTAAGTGTTTTTTTTTCCCTGGCGATTAACCTGAATCAACTTCAAAAGTGTAAGAGGGAGTGAATCGCCTGGGGCAACATTCTAAACAAACGCAATGAGTTTTTGGGGGGATATTGTTTAAAATTTGATTTCTCTTTCAATATATAGTGCCCGGAAAATGTAAAATAAGGAGCTTATCTATGTTTGTAGTCCTTTGCACTCATACCCGTATACGGGTTGAAAATGGCAGATTTGGGCACGAATAAGCACCTAAATTGGAACACAGTAGATGTACAGTAAGTAACATGCTATTAATGATGTCAGACCTCAGACTCTGCGCTTCACAGCACTTTATGGGTTTTGACTGACAGCTGTTCTGAACTTGCTCCCATCCCTCACGCTAACTGGGCCATTTTTTTATTTTTTATGTCTGATTGAGGGAAATGCTGTAACTGAAAAGGACACAATGTATTTTGATTGATTCTAATAAACAGCACGTTGATGTTATACAAGCAACCAAATGTGTCCAAATGTGCAGTTTGTGGTGACTTGACTTTAACATTAATCTGAAGACTAATATTTATCTTAATTAACTAACTATGTTTAATTGTTACCCGATTCAATTCATCATGTTACAATTAACTCATTAGGATCTAGGGCACCACGAGAGTGTTTGTTTAAAGAGTTACCGTCTCCTGAATTAAACTCTAAAAGGTTTACCTATCTTTACCTATCACGTCTATAAACAGTTAACTTATTCATCATAACCTCTTAATCATAACCTCTTCGTCGTAACCTCCTTGCATCTGCAAAAACCCGAGCCTTACTTACGATTCAGTACTACACAAACTGGTTTAATTATTTATTTACTAACTAATTAAATGGGAAGACATGATAAACATACCCATTCTGCACTGGTTATTGACTGGAGACATAATATGCTGAAAACAGGTCCCTAGAGGAATGACAACAACATGGATGCTTGTTAAAGAGATGGAGAGAGAGAGAGAGAGGGACAGAGACACTTAACATTGCCACATTCAGAAACTATTTTCACCTACAGTAACCATATACTTTGCACACAAACAGCCACAGTTTGAGAAAGAAATCATGAATGTCAGTCGTATTGACGGTTCCCCAATGGGGTGATGAGAGTAACATAATACGATTGTTTGAGCAGAGTAACAGGATGATCCTACTTAAATTTGCTTTCAAAGATACCTTACTTACGACAGCTAATTAGCCGTACCAATGATTATACGGCACCGGTGAGTTTATAGTCTCTTCCTCATGTTGAGATTCAAAGTTCGAACCATTTTAAACGCACAGCTGCCACTTCTCGCTTTTTCTGGTTCCATGTGTTAACTTCTTCACCCATCCTTTCTACCTTTTGCTTGAAATGGGTGGTTCCAGCAGGCTGGCACACTCCCCGACCTCACTCCGGGGCAGTGATTACTCACTGTGTAAAGTTTTGGAAAACAATTATCCTTTATAACATCTCAAATCACATCCCTCTCTTAACAAACACACTCATAATTTGTCATATTACATGCACTATGCGTAGTATGGAAACTTCATATATGTTGGGTTGGTGGGTATACTTCCCAAGTTACAGTATTTTCCTTTAAAACATTTTGAATGACATCACAAAATAACAAACAAAATGACAGTGTCATATAGAAAGCCTCTCCACAAAATCTTGTTCCAGTATTCTCTTTTGAACGTGTTAGAGTTTCAGCGGGGGAAAGTCTGTTGAGACAAAGCACATTCCTTTGGTGAATCTTGAGAGCGCAGGCCTGGATCTTCTCCCTTGATTTACAACAGGACGTGAGTTGTTAATCCCCACTAGTTCCTTCCTTGCCCCTCTACGGGTTTGAGGTGGTCTGATTGAAGTTATTCATTGCAAACCTGATCTGACCTATTTGGATTCTCATGGACAGTCAAGACAACTTCACAATTCCATATCATAAAACCCATGTCATATACAGTGTCGACGTTTATGATCAGTGTTTGATGTACAGTTACAAGATGACATGGCGTCATACCTGGGGTTCTCCTGAACATAATGAGCCTATGTTTGTCTACTGCGAAGAAAACAACCACCTGAATGCACACCACTCCTTTCTATGTGCACCTAATTCTGTTTCTCTGAATTTCCCTGTGAAAGCCTAACACCGTAATATCATACTTTACAACTTAGCTAGTCAAGATGGCAATAGAACAAGTATTCAAATGATTCCCACTTGGCCTAAATTGCGATTTATAATGGGCTGTTTTTGGTTTGCGTAAACATCAACAGTAATTGTGTGATGACGGGGCTGCAGGGTTGTGTTCCAAACAAAACAACTACAAGTGTGTTTGCTGTAGTTCCTCAACGGCACAGCTAGGAGAGTTCAAAAAAGTCATTTCTAGTTGAAGACTCTTCTTTAAGTCATAAAAGTGCATTGAAATGACTTAGGAACTGTTCACACTTTGGAGAGGTGTGGCCCCTTGTCATTTTTAACATTTATGTTGCAACTACCTCACATTTTCCAGGAATATTCTCATAATGTTACTGAATGTATCCAGAGCATTTGTTTGATTTCAGAATCAACGAATGCAGTGAAAAGTACAGTAAATGTAAAATGCACATAAAAGCAACAGTGTAATGTTTGGATTCAGTCTTGTGTCAGGTGAACTGTTGTCTGAATTGTATGCTTTTTCATATTTCTTCTGTGAGAAACATTTAATTTTAGCCCAATCCATATAGGGCAATTCCCACGAGTGTAAAGGGTTAAATAGAATTTTAACATACATGTGAAACTTAAAAGAATGTCTACTTTGCCTGTATTCTCAAAATTAACACATTTTGAGTGTTGGTCAAAAATGAGTCATTTTCACAAGGAAATTAGAGTGACAACCTGTAACGCAAAGTCACAAGTCACTGAAAATGTGTAAAAACATGTCATAATGTCAAGCTAATTGATACAAAATGCTATCCATGTGTTGTGGACACACCAGATAAGGGTGAGGTTATGCTCGATCTCAAGGGGGTACCACGCCTCAGATTCACCAGGCCCAACAACAAAAGAGACGAAAAATTGAGATCTTTTGTTCGCTCCTGTGCACTCTAATTTATTCATCCCCAAGCCCTTCTTGCTCTGGGGCGCAGCCAAGGCAAAGCCCAGGGGGAAGATGATTGACACTTCCTAACCCATGTGGATACCCCAGACCACGTCATTAGCATGCTATTTACATGATCATACGGGGAGCAAGCTGCAGGAGATCGGAACAAGACAGAGCAACAGAACAGAAACAGAAATGGTCATGTTTTATGTGGTATGTTGTTTTTTTTGGTCTCAAATGTAGCCTAAGCACCCAGAGTAGGAGCAGCACTCGCCTCCCGCCCAGTTTCACCCCCAATATTACAACGCAGCCCGCAGAACCACCTGGGGTATGGGACTGACATTTCAGCTGAACCATATTTTGTCTGGAGTTGACACCTGCAGGCATCAGGGCCGGGACGTGACCAAGAACCCGATGTTCACTCTGACAGAGTTCCAGAGTTCCTCTGTGGAGACGGGAGAACCTTCCAGGACAACCATCTCTGCAGCACTCCACCAATCAGACCTTTATGGTACAGTGTCCAGATGGAAGCCACTCCTCAGTAAAAGGCACATGACAGCCCACTTAGAGTTTGCCAAAAGGCACCTAAAGGACACTCAGACCATGAGAAACAAGAATTGGCCTGATTGCCAAGCGTCACATCTGGAGGAAACCTATCCCTAGGGAGCGTGGTTGTGGCATTATCATGCTGTGGGGATGTTTTTCAGCGGCAGGGATTGGGATACTCGTCAGGATCGAGGAAAAGATGAATGGAGCTAAGTACAGAGATCCTTGATGAAAACCTGCTCCAGAGAAGCTCAGGACATTAGACTGGGGCGAAGGTTCAGCTTCCAACAGGACAACAATCCTAAGCACACAGACAAATACAGGTGTGCCAAGCTTGTAGCGTCATAACCAAGAAGACTTGAGGCTGTATTCACTGCCAAAGGTGCTTCAACAAAGTACTGAGTAAAGGATCTGAATACTTATGTAAACGTGATATTTCAGTTTTTGATTTGTCATTATGGGGTATTGCGTGTAGATTGATAAGGGGATTTTTTTTATTATCCAGGTTGTAACGTAACAAAATATGGAAAAAGTGAAGGGGTCTGAATACTTTCAGAATGCACTGTAGATGTCCTAGCCTACCTCTTTCAGGTAACAGATTCAATGCAGTATTAGTCTTTTCTTCAGCTAATTAATGATGGGTTACTAAGCTTCTAACTTATAGCCGCTGTCTCTTGGGCAATACGCACGCACCTGTGCTCCGCTGGCCTCTCTCCTTAAAAAAAAAACACTCCTTCGATCTTGGAGTCCCATGCAGGAAATGCTAGACTAGAATAGTTTGCTGGACATCATTATGTTTAGCATTTCTTATACCAATAGACTATTAGAAGAGGGACGCAAGCTCTTGTTCGCTGAACGTTAAATACAGCAGCCAATAGAACTCACTGGTAGTTTGAAAGAAGAGTGAACACGGCATGGTGCTAGGCTATAGCAGTTATTTATTCAGACCCATAACCATTCAATCTTGGTGAAGAGACGTGAAAGCCTTCTGCATCTAATTCTAGTCCTGTATTATTCAGGGCTGTTATTAGAATGGGGGAGATAAGGACAACAAAACATATTTCATTTAACTGTTGAAAGCGAAGGAAGGAATGAAGCAACAATAGAGAGAGAAAGAGGAGGAAGGCTAATAGCATTAGGGGAAATATTATGAAAGGTGTATATATATGCATCAGCCAACTAATTCTACAAATAGGCCTTATTATATTTCAAAAGTCAAATCTAATTCGCTAGCCGATACTTGTAACTTTGTAGGCAGCATGTGCTGCACCTGAATCGCATGTTCTCATTATCCTGGTTTGAACTATGCATATTTCCAGTCCATATAATACAGTATAATACAATACAGTACAGTAATACAGTTCTCATTAAAAAAAAGATTTGCCTTTTGGAGCTAGTTTCATGTATTTACCCAAGAGAGCATAAAGCTATTTACATCTATGGGCTTCTATGTTTTTCTGTCGTGCGCAACCTATATCATATATGTTTTGGATAACGGCACAATCATTTGGACTTTTTGGGGCTTGGGCTCACTAAATGTCTTTAACGTAGGACTCACAAAATGTATTTAATGTAGGGCTCATCAGGCTCAGGTAGCATCAGGCTTGAATGTTCAATCAAATCTATCATCAAATTCAGATATAGGCCCATTTATATGCTTTATAATACTTTCGAATGACACTTGAATGGCCGTAAATGCCGGGTTACGAGGGAGAAAGTTGACTTATTCTCAGGATGGAACATTTGTAAAATACCAGAAAGATACTCAACACTAATCTCACCTAAATAAACAGCAGATTATGGAGGAGTCAATGTATTGAGGAAGGGCTGCCGTCTGGTCCCTAAGCCCAGCACAGATGGACCCCAGTCAGTCCCGACTCCCAGCTAGACTGAGACGCAGTGTTTGTGGTTTCGTGGCTTAGAAGATTTCACAGTGGACCTCAGAAAAGTTTACAGTGGTGGCGATGGGTAATGGGCTCCAATCAAACACAGCTGTGATAACATTTCAATTTAGCCCATTTATCTGTCTTTCAGCAACATTCATTATGGGAGCTGTGGTGATTATTCCCTGTCAGGTTACATGACAAGAGATAATATTCTTAGCGTATTGCACAAAACAATACTAGCAAAGGATAATGGGCATGTAATCTTTTCAAGATAAACTGTTTTAAAGCCGTCCATAAAAGGGAGGAGTTTAACAGCAATTTTACTGGCTTGAGGAGATGAAAGTTTAGACAGACCTGATACAACTTTTCTGAGTACTGGCCAAGTATTGACAGATCGCCTGAATGGACCGTTGTTCCTTTGCCAGACAACAATGTATTTTATCACACTGTCCTTTTCACAGTTCCTATAGTGTCCTATTGGAGAATGGTCGCTCATTGTTGTGTAGTGTGGGCTAAGCTAGCTTCACATTCTCAGCCAGTGGGTTTGGGCATCCAACAGGTACCACAGCCTAAGACAGGCCATCTATTCCTGCAATAGGGTACCGCGTGTTGTGGCCCATTTTCTATTCTTTCCCCTGAGACTGCATTCTCAGCTCTAAGCCTCTGGTTGATAGCCAAACAATGGAAGCCAGAACTGCCTTAATGAGGAGAGAGAGGAGGCTCAGCTAATTATGGCACCCCCCCTATCTTCTCTGTATCCCCCTCCCCTCTCCCCTCCCTCCCTCCCTCCCAACACAGTACAGTATGGGGGTAGAACTCAGCCCAGCAGCTAGCTGTCAGACGGTCGTGGGAGAAATGAAGCTGGTTTTTCCTGGACACTGTCCAACGGGAACATGGAAATTGCCCAAATCGCACTGTGGCAAGTGAGGGGGAAGAGAGAGAGAGAGTGATGGGTGGTCAGAGCAAGAGAGTGAGTGAGAGTGTGAGAAAGTCTAAGGAATGAGAGGGAGAAGGAGAGGACAAAATAATAGGTGAAAGAGAACAAAAGGGAAAGTGTTAGCATGAACATGAAGGAAAGTGTGCGAGAGAAATTAAAACGCAAATATAGAAGTGTATATAAGAGAAAGCTAGTAAGACACAGCTAGTGAGAAATGTTGTGAAAGTAAGAGGTAATGAGAGGGAGAGAGAAAGAGAAAGAGAAAGAGAGAGATAGAGAGAGAGAGAGGTGAGAGAGAGGAGAGAGAGAGAGAGAGAGATGGGAGAGTGTAGGGTGGGCTTCTAAGTCTCTGAGCTGAGCTCACTAAAGAGTAGAGGTGTTGTGAGTGTCTTGGCTATTCTCTGCTGGAGCGGAACCGGGGCGCAGCAGCAAAGTGGGCCCTTGCTGGACGCTTCAATCACAGGCAGCCAGAGCCTCGGGCAAACTTGGCCAATTAGCCGCACACTGCCGTTGACCCCCAGCTTCATTAAGGCACCCTGGCTCAGCGCAGGGCGGCCAGGAGGGAGAGCTCACTGTCAACACACATAGGCCACACCAGACCCTCACACAGGGGCAAAACACACACACACACACTAGCCTCACCCTGTCTCTCCCATCCCCAGTGGGGTTAGACTCCCAGCAGGGGAAGGGGCAGAGTCTCTCTCTCTCTCCATCTCGAGGCTGACGAAGTGGAGGTGGCTCCTCTCCCAAGTTTCATACAGAGGGAGGGGGCTGACCATCAACAACTTGGCGGCATATTCCTTATGGCCGCTCTCTGCTGGAGTCATGTGGGAGGGGCCACCACCGTTGAGAAGGGTGCATGAGCAATCACAGGGGGGGGGGGGGCACCCCCGTTTCCACCCCTACAAGTGACAGCAGAGACTTACATGCCGGTTCCCTCCAGCCAACATCAGCAAAAACAACGAACAGACAGAGACAGCTCTCTCTGACCCCCCCTCCCTCTGACAAGAGACAGGGGGAGTCAGGGGAGAGGGAGGTGAGGTTCAGAGCTTGCCGGGTCTGACTGGTTCGGGTCTCTCTGTGGAAGAGAGATTTCTACTCTGTTCTTTTCATTCTAAATCCCTCCATCTCAGTCCGCACAGCAGAGGCCTGTGGTGTGGAGCAGACCAACACCGCAGACTGTACAGCACACACCCGGTGTACAGCCGACACAATGTACTGTGTTACTTTGGTGGTCTGGGGAGAGTCGGGATGTCTGTGTGTGTGTGTGTGTGTGTGTGTGTGTGTGTGTGTGTGTGGGGGGGGGGGGTTGTATGTGTTTGTAGTGAGTGTTGTGTAGTGTGTTACGTCAGACTTGGTAGTGACATCAGGAGCACTCCCCTCTCCCCGGTGGAGTAAGGGTAGCGGTTTCTCTCCTCTCCTCTCAGATTACACTTCGATCAGTCTAAAGTAGTGTTGGTGCGCCGCCCGCGATCGTAGCAATCACTGCTGTCAGAGCCCAGGCATGCTTGGATGGAGAAGAGATACCGCTTTTATTTAAAACAAGCCAAGGGTAAAAGATCAATGGTCCATTTGAGCCACGGGTGGAGGGAAAGTTCACAAACATAGTGGAGATTATGAGAGGGTAAGGCGACGGGGGATGCTGGGAGAAGTGGAGGCAGGGGAGGGGACGAGGAGGGTAGGGCGGGGAGGCGAGAGCGGCCCCCATCTAGCTCATACGGGTGCTAGTGGCTTATTGATCTGTGAGACATAGAGCTCAGAGCCATTCATCACAGGCCACTCAGGCCCTTAGATAACTCCTCTGATAGGGCCCTGCCTGCCTCGGCCGAGCAGCTGCAACCCACTACATCCATTATTCCTCACTATGCCCAGAGGCTGGGGCTGAGGCTGAGGCTGAGGCTGGGGCTGAGGCTGGGGAACATTGGCCTGGGGGTATACGGATGGGGCTGATGTTGGGGTTGGAGCTGAACAGCACTGCTCTTGACTGCTCTTGTTTGCTGTTTGCTCATGTTGGAGGGAAAAAAACAGGGCTCCATTGTTTCCAGTCCTACCCCAAACAGCATTAGCAAAGCTGTTTTATAGCAGATAGCACACAGCGAAGCGACAGCCTGTTCCTAAAACTGCTGAGTGAGAGTGTGTGTGTGTGTGTGTGTGTATGTGTGTGTGTGTGTGTGTGTGTGTGTGTGTGTGTGTGTGTGTGTGTGTGAATATGTGTGTGTGTGTATATGTGTGTGTGTGTGTGTGTGTGTAGTCACAGACTGGGCAGGTGGGGATAAGCCATAATGAGCCAAACAGGGAGGGAGGGAGAAAAAGAGGCAGGGGGGGAGGGGGGGGGGTGAGAGGGAGAAAGATGGAGGGAGATAGAGGGTGTGTGTGTCTGTGTGAGAGAGAGAGCGAGAGAGAAAGAGGGAGCCAGAGAGCAGGCCCCAAAAGAGCAATTAAAGGGGAAGGTGTGGGCCTGGCCCCGAGGCCCAGTCTGAAACACCCCTACCACAGCCAGCCAGACACACACATCCACAGCACTGGAGAATTCATCAAACTCAACCCCTTACAATAGAGGTCAAATGCCAGGAAGATAGAGAGGGAGATACACTCTCTCTAGGCTGAGTAAGGTAGAGAGAGAGAGAGAGAGAAGCAGGCAGAGAAAGCAAGCAGGGTGTGGGAGTATTTTCTGAAACTAAGAGCCTATACCTCTTCCAAGAAAATTACCATGCCTTGGCTCCCTCACTTTCCTTCAAAACATTGCCTAAATCCAAACTCATTCTCACAGCAATAGAGTCCCGAAAACATAGACCGAACATCGCAGATGAGGTCAGAGCGACTTTGAAGTCAGTTGTGATCGTGTGGAGGCTGCGAAACAATCCAGAAGTCCTCCGCAAGACGCTGGACAGCTTCACTCTATGGTGCCTGTCACACAGGAGATTGAGATCGCTTCTGAAAGCAACCGTCTCCACCTCTCCTTCTATTCCCCCCCACCGTGAGTCACGCCGCAGAGAGAGACAGAGGGAGAGAGATGAGAGAGAGAAAGCGAGAGGGAGGGAGAGAAATTAGAAAGAGCGATGAGAGAGATGTGCAAATAGATAAAGGGGGAAATTAAATTAAGAGAAAAGTTCTCTCACACCGGTATGCACCATTGATTTCCTATTCTCTTGGAAACATTTAATGAGCTTAAATAGGAGCCTTGTTTGACAGAGAGAGAGAGAGACTAGGAGGAGCCTCCCAGTGAGAGGGAATCGTTCAGTGGCCGTGACGGAGAGGAGGAAGAGCAGGATGAGAGGAGAAGAAGAGAACATGTACGAAGGTCTTTGTATGACTGCTAGGAGAGGTGAAGAGGAGGTAGAGGAGGAGGTAGAGGACGTGCGACGGTTTCAGATGAGCAGATGTGTGAGTTGAGACAGATGCTGGGGAAATGGTCCATGGTGAGACCGTTACTAGGCTTGCCCGTTGACAACCAGACACGGAGAAAGGGGGAGGGCTGCAAGAAGTTTGTTGATAGATATTTATTTATATCTCTTTTTTTTTATCATTTAAGTTTCATTCATTGGTGTTCAGGTGACCGTAGCGGAGGTGGTCAGAATCAGGGCATGTCAACAAAGCCTCTCACACATGGAGCTTGTTCTAAATACAGATGCCATGACAACCCATTGATTGGCAGGCATTGGCCCTCAATTGCATCATCCACTGTTCACTTCCAATGGGGAACTAGACATTCGACGGAGCCCCTCAACAGAGCCCTAGTGCATGGCGCCCATCGTGTTTCCAACCTCCCCACTCACTTTCTCTCCCTCCCTGTGGTGGGTTGTTATACTCCCTCCACACCACTTCACACAGGCCACGGTCCAGAAGAGAGGAACTCCTCTGCTCTACAATGTGCCACTGATGAGGTCCCTACTGGGAACCAAGGCCCAGGCAGATCCTTTATGAAGTTGTCTGGAGGAGGGAATGCATTCAGGGTCGCACCAGTCTTTGAGGCGGCGATAATAGAGTGAGTCGTCAGACAGGGCTGCACACAGCCACCACAGGGGTTCCGTCTCTGAGTGCAGGGGAAGTGGAGTGGATAGACGGAGAGAAGAGGCCTCCGAGTTGGCTGGCTCAATGTTGAAAAGTTGTAGTGTTCTCGGTACAGGGCAGACCACAAGGTATAGCAAGGATGACTGACAGAAGGACTGTGTGATTGGGCGTGTGTGCGCGCTACTGGTCAGAGTGTATGTGTATGTGCGTGTGTGCGTGTGTGTGTGTGTGCGTGCGTGCCTGCCTGCGCACGCTAATGATCAGAGTGAGTGTGTTTGTGTTTATGCATGTAAGTACGCATGAGACAGCAGTAACATTACTGTATTACATTGTCTGTTTATCAGCTTAGTTCCATTTTTTCAGCCTAACTCCAGGATTTCCAGACGCTGCACTTGATGAATTTATGAAATTGCTCCTTCCAATTATTGATAAACATGCACCTGTTAAGAAACGGACTGTTAGAACTGATGAGGCTCCATGGATTGATGAGGAATTGAAAAACTCTATGGTTGAAGGAGATGGGGGGAACAGGAAGTGGCTGATAAGTCTGTCTGCACGTCTGACTGGCTGACTTGCTACAAATTCAGAAATGATGTGACTAAACTCAACAAAAAGAAGAAGAAACTGTATAATGAATGCCAAGAGCAATGATATAAAGAATGGTGAGGAGTAGTTTAAATGAAATTATGGGCAGAAAGACGAATTCAACTCCATCTTTAATCGATAGCTTAATCATCACAAAACCATTTGATGTTGCCAATCATTTCAATGACTACTTCATCGGCAAAGTGGGCAAACTTAGGCAGTAAATGCCAACGACGAACAGTGAGCCATCGTACTCATGTATAAAAATAAACTAATAATGAAAGAAAAGCATTGCAAGTTTGAATTTTGTAAAGTTTTGTTAGTGTGGGAGAGGTGGACAAATGATTGTTATTGATCAATAATGACAAACCTCCTGGCAGTGACAACTTAGATGGAAAGCTAATGAGGATGGTAGCTGACTCTATATCCACTCCTATCTGTCATATCTTTAATCTGAGCCTAGAGGAAAGTCTTTGTCCTCAGGCCTGGAGGGAAGCCAAAGTCATTCCGCTACCCAACAGTGGTAAAGCGGCCTTGACTGGTTCTAACAGCAGACCTATCAGCTTGCTGCCAGCTCTTAGCAAACTGTTGGAAAAACAAGTGTTAGACCAACTACAATGCTACTTCTCTGTAAACAAATTAACAACAGACTTTCAGCATGCTTATAGAGAAGGGCGCTCAACATGTACTGCACTGACACAAATGACTGATGATTGGTTGAAAGAAATTGATAATATGAAGATTGTGGGAGCTGTACTGTTAGATTTCAGTGCAGCCTTAGATATTATTGACCATAACCTGTGGTTGAGAAAACGTACATGTTATGGCTTTTCAACTTCTGCCATATTGTGGATTCAGAGCCATCTATCTAATAGAACTCTGATGGTTTTCTTTAATGGAAGCTCCACTAATGTCAAACACGTAAAATGTGGTGTACCACAGGGCAGCTCTCTAGGCGCTCTATTCCTTTCTAAGTTTACCAATGACCTGCCATTGGCATTAAATAAATCATGTGTGTCCATGTATGCTGATGATTCAACCATATACGCATCAGCAACCACAACTAATGATGTCACTGAAACCCTTAACAAAGAGTTGCAGTCTGTTTTGAAATGGGTGGCCAGTAATAAACTGGTCCTGAACATCTCTAAAACTAAGAGCATTGTATTTGCTACAAATCATTCACTAAGTTCTAGACCTCAGCTGAATGGTGTGTCTGTTGAACAAGTTGAGGAGACTAAATTACTTGGCGTTACCTTGGATTGTAAACTGTCATGGTCAAAACATATAGATTCAATGGTTGTAAAGATGGGGAGAGGTCTGTCTGCAATAAAGAGATGCTCTGCTTTTTTGACACCACATTCCATAAAGCAAGTTACGCAGGGTCTAGTTTTATCTTATTTTGATTATTGTCCAGTCATGTGGTCAAGTGCTGCAAAGAAAGACCTAGTTAAGCTGCAGCTGGCCCAGAACAGAGCGGCATGTCTTGTTCTTCACTGTAATCAGAGGGATAATATAAATACTATGCATGCCAGTCTCTCTTGGCTAAGAGTTGAGGAAAGACATTAATAAGAAACATTAATGTGTTGGAGATTCCAAATCGTTTGCATAGTCAACTTACACACAGCTCTGACAAACACTTACCCCACCAGACATGCCACCAGGGGTCTTTCACAGTCCCCAGATCCAGAACAAATTCATGGAAACGTACAGTACTATACACAGCCATGAGTGCATGGAACTCCCTTCCATCTTATATAGCGAAAGTGAACAGAACCTGGTTTCAAAATACAAATAAAGCAAAACCTCACGGCACAATGACTCTCCCCCATGTGACCTACTTATTGTGTGCATGTACTGACGTGTATGTGTAACAGATGGATACACACACACACACTACATGTCAGTCTTTTGTCTGTAATGTCTTTTTGGTTATGTGTCAGACCCCAGTAAGTCTAGCTGTGTCCATCGACGTTGGCTAATGGGGATCCTTCCTAATAAATCAAATCAAATCTTTCCTGGCGTGGCCGTTGGCTCTTCACCTCTCTCTCTCTGAATACCTAACCAGAGACAGATGTCATCATAATAAGAATTTGGTGGTTGCTAATCTTTATTTATTTTATTTGTCCTATTTCACACATGCACGCGTGGGAATTGGAAATGTGTTTTGCATGTCCCAAGAGTGGGGTCAGGGCCAGGCATTATCAACAACGACCCTGTAGCAATTAGGGTTAAGTGCCTTGCTCAAGGGCACATTGACAGATTTATTCACCTTGTCGGCTCGGAGATTCGAACTAGCGCTTTGTCAGTTACTGGCCCAACACTAACTGCTAGGCTACCTGCCGCCCATATGTAGGCTGTGGGATGGCATGCAGCAGTGTGGGTGGAGGTTTTGCAGTGCCTGCATAGGTTTGGCCGGGCGGTCATGTGTGAGTAGCTGAATGAGATGACCTATAATCCTCTGGGCCCAGCTTTTCAAAAATGATCTATGCGGATTTCGGCTATCGGATAGGATAAAATGCATAGAAATAGGATGAATAGAATGGGACTGTCCTTTCAATTAATTGATTTGTCCGTTCTATTTATTCTACACCAGGCGGTGTCAGAGGAAGGCCCTAAAAATGGTCAAAGACTCCCGCCACCCAAGTCACGGACTGCTACCGCACGGCAAGCGGTACCGGTAAACCAGGTCTGGAACCAACAGGACCAGGAACAGCTTCTACCCCCAAGCCATAAGACTGCTAAATAGTTAACCAGTAGCTACCCGGACTAACTCTTTAACTATCTGCATTGACCCTATTTGCACTAACTTCTCTGACTCATCACATACACTGCTGCTACTGTTTATTATCTATCCTGTTGCCTAGTCACTTTACTATATGTACATATCTACCTCGATGACCTCGTGCCCCCGCACATCTACTCGGTACTGGTACCCCGTGTATATAGCCAAGTTATGGTTACTCACTGATTTATTTACTCCTTGCCTTCTTATTTCTCTATCATCTCTATTTGTTTTCTCTCTGCATTGTTGGGAAGGGCCTGTATCTAAGCATTTCACTGTTAGTCTACACCTGTTGTTTACCAAGCACGTTACAAAGAACATTTGATTTGATTCATCATATCCGAATGCCGAAATCCAGATAGATTACTTTTGAAAAACCGGGCCCTGGTGATGAATTACAGTGGGTTAGGATGAGAGCCTCACATCCAACCCACATGGGAATGTCCCTTTCTGCAACTCCACTCACGCGCACACATACAGACGTAAATGTGAGCACACATGCACACACACAGACAGGAACGAGAAGTGACAGTCTTGGCTCGGGAAGTCAGGAACACACATCATGGGAAACTACCTGGACAAACAGAACAGAAACAGGAGCCTTGTCTTTTCAAACTCCCAGTAACTGAAACCCTGTATACAGTGCAGTCCGTAAATATTGGGACAGAGAAGCATTTTTTCTTATTTTGAGTCTATACTCCAAAAGTTTGGATTTCAAATCAAACATTGACTATGAGGTTAAAGGTCAGCTTTCATTTGAAGGGTTAACCATTTACAAATGACAGCAGTTTTTGTACAAGGTCCCCCCATTTCAGGGGAGCAAAAGTATTATGATAAACTCACTTAAATATGTGTTTTAAAGTAATAAAACGTTTAGTATTTGGTCCCACATTCATAGCACGCAATGAATGACGACATCAAGCTTGATTATTGTCCAGTATTTTGCTGTTTGTTTTGGTTGTGTTTCAGATTACTTTGTGCCCAATAGAAATGAATGGTAAATAATGTATTGTGTCATTTTGGAGTCGCTTTTATTGTAAATAAGAATAGAATATGTTTCTAAACACGTCTACATGAATGTGGATGTTACCATGACTACGGATAATCCTAAATGAAGAGTGAATAATGAATAGAGATTAAGGTAGACGGACAAATATCATAACCCCAAGACAAGGCTATCCTCTCACCATTACAATAACATGGGGAGGTTAGCATTTTATATCATAACCCCAAGACAAGGCTATCCTCTCACCATTACAATAACATGGGGAGGTTAGCATTTTATATCATAACCCCAAGACAAGGCTATCCTCTCACCATTACAATAACAGGGGAGGTTAGCATTTTATATCATAACCCCAAGACATGCTATCCTCTCACCATTACAATAACAGGGGAGGTTAGCATTTTATATCATAACCCCAAGACAAGGCTATCCTCTCACCATTACAATAACAGGGGAGGTTAGCATTTTATATCATAACCCCAAGACATGCTATCCTCTCACCATTACAATAACAGGGGAGGTTAGCATTTCTGGGGATATGATATTTGTGCGTCTTTAACTTTCTCACTCATCATTATTCCCAATTCACTCAGGATTATCCGTAATCGTGGTACAGTAGCATCCACATTAATGTAGAAGTGTTTTACACGTTTTATTCTTATTTACAAGAAATATGGGCACAACATAATCTGAAACACAACCAAAACAAACAGCAATAGTCATTGTTTGATTTCAAATCCAAACTTTTGAAATACAGAGCCAAAAGAAGGAAATATGCTTTCCTGTCCCAATAATTGCAGAGGGCACTGTACTCTATACTTCTCTTGAAGGCTCGAATAGGACAGATAATTCCAACCATACTCGATCTATCTGTCTATTCAACCAGTGGGGAGAGGATCTATATTGGATAAAAGCTGATATAATTGGCCATGCTACTCTCTCCGAACTGAATTGTCTCTCGAGAATGTGCTTTGTGTGTCTGTCTGTCTGTCTGCTGGAGTGTGTGCGTGCGTGTGTTTCTTCTCTACCCTCCGTCCGTCTGTCTGTCTGCTGGAGAGGGTTGTTATTAGACAGCCCAGCAGCAGGTCCCTCCTGATGTTCTAACCACCTCCATTTGCACGGTGGCGGGTAGCCGCATCGACATCGGTGGGTAGCCGGGTACATTAAACAGACAGGCTAATCAACCATACAGGAAGCTAGCGGTTGCTGTGGCTGAGCCCAGAGACTGGCGGCTTTTACCACTCGACTTCTACAGCAACAGGCTAACAGCCCCCATTAGGACTCAATTATCCCAGTCCTCACTGAGGAACAATATAACCTCCTCAGACAAAGTCCATCAGACATCATCAGCCGCCAGCCAAGCCCACAAACACAAAAGAGCTGCTTAAACCTGGCCCACTCTGTGTTACACCACTGGCTACGTTCAATACTATAATACTGTACCCCTAAAAGGCAGAGAAAATTATACAGAACACATGGTGATGCTCCTAATTATCATAATTGTCACACTCCCTCTCTGGCCTTTAGGTCACCAGACTGCTGATTATTACGCACTCCTGTCACCATTGTCACGCGTACCAGCGCTTAGTGACACTCACCTGGACTCCATCACCTCCTTGATTACCTGCCCTATTTATGTCACTCCCTTTGGTTCCTTCCCCAGGCGTTGTTGTTTCGGTATCTGTTTCATGTCGGTACGCTGTTCGCGTTTCCTGTTTTGTTAAATTTAGTTTATTTATTAAATGTATTCACTTCCTGAACTTGCTTCCCGACTCTCAGCATACATCGTTCCAATAGTAGTATTCATTTAACCCTTCCCTTTTGTTCCGGGTCAATTTGTCACACCCTGATCTGTTTCACCTGTCTTTGTGAATGTCTCCACCCCCTTCCAGGTGTCGCCCATCTTCCCCATTATCCCCTGTGTTTTTATACCCGTGTTCTCTGTTTGTCTGTTGCCAGTTCGTTTTGTTTCGTCAAGCCTACCATTGTTCTTCCCCTTGCTCCGGTCTCTCGATTGTTCCTGTTTTCTAGTTTTCCTGGTGTTGACCGTTATGCCTGCCCTGACCCTGAGCTTGCCAGCCGTCCTGTACCTTTGCCCCACCTATCTGGATTACTGACCCCTGCCTGCCCTTGACCTGCCTTTTGCCTGCCCCTGTTTGGATTAATAAACTGTTGTTACTTCGACGTTGTCTGCACCTGGGCCTTACCTGAAACGTGATAAAATGTATGACCTTGATGTACTTAATGTACTTAAATTGACCCAGAACATGTGTAGGTGTACAGGTGTAGGCGGAATCGAACATAAGGGAAGGGATACAAAAAAATGGAGGGAACATTCACTGACTGTACCATCGTGCACTTTAGCAAACAGCCCAACAGTAGCAAAGCACCAAGGTGTTGTTTAGGGGAGGACTTACTGTAGTGTCTCATTTCAGCACATTTCCCTGGAGTCCGGATGGCAGGACCAGAGAGGAGGAGAGGGACAGCAGAACAATACGAGGGATGCTTCTAGTCCCTGTGGTCATTTACAATGTGCTGGCAGAGGGAGAGCTAGATAAGAGCTTGGATCACTGCCACCGTGGGGTTGTCTCCCACTCTGGAATTGACCGTCCATCAATCCCAGGCAAAGGACGAGCCAGGCAACTTGATGGGAGCGCAAGACGAGATTTTGTGATCCAATGACCTCCAAGAGAATGTGTCATAGTGCATAGTGTTCACAGACATACACACAGAGAGTATACACTGAGTGTAGAAAACATGAGGAACACATTCCTAATATTGATTTGCACCCCCGTTTGCCCTCAGAACACCCTCAGTTCGTCAGGGCATGGACTCTACAAGGTGTTGAAAGCGTTCCACAGGGATGCTGGCCCATGTTGACTCCAATGCTTCCCACAGTTGTGTCAAGTTGTCTGGATGTCCTTTGGTTGGTGGACCAATCTTGATACACATGGGAAACTGTTGCGAGTGAAAAACCCAGCAGTGTTGCAGTTCTTGACACACTCAAACCGGTGCGCCTGGCACCTACTACCATACCCCGTTCAAAGGCACTTACATCTTTTGTCTTGCCCATTCACCCTCTGAATGGCACACATACACAATCAATGTCTCAATTGTCTCAAGTCTCAAAAATCCTTCTTTAACCTGTCTCCTCCCCTTCATCTACAGTAATTGAAGTGGATTTAACAAGTGATATCAACAAGGGACCATAGCTTTCACCTGGATTCACCTGGTCACTCTGTCATGGAAAGAGCAGGTGTTCCTAATGTTTTGTACACTCAGTGTCTACACAGACGTGTGCAAAGAAACACAAACGTCAACACATACACAATCATTTGTACACAGACTCACACAAAGCGTGGCAGGTATGCATTCAATACACTCCCTCCCACACACACGCGCACATTCCGGAACTCCCCTAATCCCAATCTGTCCC
Source organism: Oncorhynchus mykiss (assembly GCF_057628025.1). Lineage (NCBI taxonomy): Eukaryota > Metazoa > Chordata > Actinopteri > Salmoniformes > Salmonidae > Oncorhynchus > Oncorhynchus mykiss. The sequence goes on along the minus strand of NC_143023.1, from coordinate 63,484,653 downwards.
TCACCTTGTGTTCTGGCCCTGAAAATGAGTCCATACTCCTGAGAGCCACGGGAGAGAGCGAGCGAGCGATGGTAACGAGGGGAGGGAGAGAGAGAGCGTGTCAGGAAGTAGATTATTTCTGCTGAGCGCCATCTGGAAGTTGCAAGGTAGATAAACAATGACAGGAGCTGCATCCCATCTCATCTCCCAAACCGGTCCCCACACACACACAGACACACACACACACACACACACACACACACACACACACACACACACACAGCCGCCATCGCCGGCGCTCTTGCTCACCACGCCAAGGATTGTCAGGGATTCTGGGCTTATCAATCGGCGGCCAGATACCAACTGGAACGGCAGAGCAAACAAAGGGACGGGGGGAAAAACGACGGTAATTTCAGGCAACAATGAGAACACAAATGGGATGATGTCAGAAAGCTATTCTTTCGGCAGCCGTGTATTTAATCTGGTCAAGCCTCCCCAAATCTCTGCAATCTCTCCAGTGAGCAGAGAAGGAGACAATCAGCCAGCCAATCCCCCAAAATAGGAACTTGGTATGGAATTGGATAAGGGATATGGACGGATATGGACGGTTAGCAAGGAAAGTGCAGACTGTCTGCTGCTGCAGTACTGGATGGGGAATCTGGTTAACACAACCACGAACAGCATTACTGTAGCTTGCACAATGAGGCCTGAAGCAATGCTTACTACAGGGTTCCATGCTGCTAAAGCCAACACAACACGCAAGGGCAACAGCTGCAGCTACGATCCCCATTGGAGACTACTGCCTGTAGGGTGGGCTGGGGGTTGGGTGGGCTGTGGTAGGGTGAGCCTGGGGTGAGCCTGTCACAGGAGCCATGCCATGGGGGAAGGGAAGAGATAGAGAGGGGGGGGGGTGGACAGGGTGTTGGTGAGACAGTGACAGGGCCCCTCAGGCAGCTAGGAGGAACCGCACCTGAATCCAGCCCCTCTCTCTCTCTCCAGACTCAGCCACGTGGCTGCTGGCCTCTTCTACTCCAATGGCCCTGATGCAGTGACGAGGGAGTCAGGTGGCTGGGCTGAGAGACGGGGAAGGAGGGAGAGGTTGACAAATGAGCCTGGTCAGGTAACATCCACAAACGTGGAGGGATGGAGGGAGGGAGGTAGGGAGGGAGGGAGGGAGGGAGGGGGTGTCTGTCGGCTCATATCGGATCATCCGCAGAAATCTGTGGGCCGATTGCAAAGCGGTCCGGTCAGGGGAGACTTTAAATCCTCCCTCCGTAGGTCTGTTAGCGATTCTGATTGAGAAGACAACGGAGAGAGGGGAGTCAGGGAGGACTCTCCCTGGGAAGGTTTTCACTGAGATAGATCTGATGAAACAGAACAGAGACGACAAGCAGGAAGAAAAGCTTGCCATGTCCCAAATGGAAGCCTATTCACCACATGGGCCTATGGGCCCTGGTCAAAAGTATTGCACTACATAGCAATTAGGGTTCAATTTCGGACCTGGCCCCCGTCTGTACTCACGGAAAGCGTGGGAATTTGGGCCGGGTGCATCACATATTTATACCCTGATGGACGAGAAGGAAAAGGAGAAAAGGAAAAGCGTATAGCAAGGCTGAGAGAAGAAGCCCAAATCTGAACTGAGAGAATAGATCCCTGTTTGAGCACATCTCAGTGTGGAAGAAGAGTTTCTCTGGCCCACGTTTGGGAGCAAAAGGCTCAGTCTATAATCGTGTTAAGGCTTTTGGCTAAACAAGTGTCCTCTCTTCTTCTGTATTTAAAGCTTGATGAATGCCCATTGTCTGGCTGTTATTCAACACAGCAGTCCCTATGCCAGGCACGCACACACACACACACACACACACACACACACACACACACACACACACACACACACACACACACACACACACACACACGTCCAAACTCCAATTAGTACTACCAGCCAAGAATCAGCGTCACTGGTATAACTACCTTAGGTAAACACAAACAGCAACATCTTGGCATAAACTTGCTCTTGGCACATTTAAAAAAAAAGACACATTTTATGTTCCAATCCTTCGCCAGAGGTCGTGAACAGTCCTCCCACTGTTGTCTCGTTATCCTTGCAATAGGCAATATTGTGCCGAGCAGCTCCATTTATCTTCACTACCTTTAAGAGAGCAGGGAATGAGGATGAGTGTTACCGCTAACAGCAAAACATGTATCTTTCATGGCACACGTGTTCAGCCATTTGTTCTGTCGCTTCACTGAAACTGTATGAGAGACTCTGCAGCTACACAATAGACTAGAGGCCTCGACATCTCCTCCTCCTCCTCCTCCTCCCCCTCCTCCTCCTCCTCCCTCGTCTCTCCACTCACTCGGAGCCATTCAGCTTGAAGAGTGTGCTTTTTGTGCCCACCTCCATTTCCAACCCGTGAGCAGAAAACCTTCATTAGCATACTGATGGTGATGGCGTACATCTAGCCTAGTCATAGCAACTCCACATTACTAGACCTGACATTTTGTGGGGGGTGTGGCCTGAGGTTTGTTCACACTTGTTTTCATCGTCATTTAGCCTTTGTCACACCACTGTAATCCAAGACACAAACATACGCTCACCGGACACAATTGCAGCTTTCAGACACACACACACACACACACACACACAGGCCGTGATTACAGCATGCATATATACACACACACACACACACACACACACACACACACACACACACACACACACACACACACACACACACACACACACACACACACACACACACACACACACACACACACACACACACACACACACACACAGTCAGCGGACTGACTAATCACCCATCTGGAGCAGCCTTTTCCAGGGCTGGATGACAAAGCGCCCATCCCTACAGGTTAATGCCCTTGGATAAAACAGTTTAGCTCATATTACAGTGACGCGGGTCAGGGGGGCTGGTGACTGACCGGACAAGGAAGTGGCGACATCACAGATAAGAACATGACTACACTGGCTGCAGGCGCTGCTGTCAAGGCCGTAGTGCCTTTCCTCGAACTCAAAAACAGTCCCGAGTCAAGGGCAAGGAGAGGGTGAGCTGAGCCAGAACAGAACAGGAGAAAAAGCCATTTCCATGTGGCTAGTTTGTGAAGTGAAATACCCTCTGTGGCTAAACGGCTTTTCCTGCGAAAGCTCTGGTTCTGTATAAGTGCTGGTGCCAGCTAAGCAAACTAAGCTGACTGTTTCTGGCCGAGGCCCTTTGAAAACAGCCCGTAGAGTAATCCCAAAATGCCTTATACATTGTGAAGAGACTGGTTGTGCAACTAGGCTGTGCGCTGGGCTGATCCAGGTAAGACTGCTTGTTCTCTGTGGCCCCTGGCAGCAAGGCTCAAACTGGGATAACACTGGAACAGGGCCAGGGGGCCATTAAAGTGGAGAGAGGGACTGCATCCCAAATGGCACCCTATTCCCTATTTAGTGCGCTACTTTTGATTGTGGGCCCTGGTGAAAGTAGTGCACTCAATAGGGAATAGAGTGCCATTTTCAGACGCAACCAATGTCTGTCTGACACGGTAGTTGGAACATGACATTCTCAAAGACCAAGGAGGACTTTACGCGAGCCGGACTCGAAGATGCTATAGGGGAACTATAGGAGAGCCAGGCAGCTGTTTCATTCAACTTCTCAGATAACAAACACAGCCTCTCCAATTGAATACAGCCAGGCCTAACAAGCTGAAGGGCCGAGAGCAAGCTGGCATGCAAATCAATGTTTTGATCCACGGTCGATGTGGCGGGACTGGGGTAAATCACTGACTCACCTTCCTTAGTTGCCTGATTAGGACCTGCGGGCCGATATTATTGAGGAATGTCACCGTACATGCGGACGAGTAAATCAGACAACAAACGCTTCCCTTGAAATGCATGAAACTATGTTCAGGTGGTAAATATTCAAGGACAAAAAACATACTCCAGCGAGCACTTGGCTTGCGCCATCAGTACATACCAGCTGACCGACTGTAATGGTTCCTAACCACATCCTCTACTGGACTCGGTCACATGATCAGTGGCAGAGGGACACTGATTCTCCTCAGACAGGGAGGAGGAACCTTCAATACTCTTGTTACCGCAGCCACAAAGTCAAAATTGGCTATATCATTAAAATTAAACAAATCAAAAATGAGCTTTTTAGTCTTAATTTAAGGTTAGGGCTAGGCATAAGGTTAGTAGTGTGGTTAATTAACTTTGTGGCAACTAGTAATGACTGAAAACCCTGACGAAGGTCTAATAAGATGAGAATTAGTGATTTGTGGAGCATCAAGACCACTAGTGTGTTGAAGTTGACTTCCCTAGTCATAACTTATACCACAGGACAACTCTCCTTATATTCCAGAAATAATCTGCCTATTCAGTCATCCCCATACACGTTTTATCACATTAAAGCCAGAGTCCCAAATAAAATGTCACTTGTTTTTTTCTGGCTAAATATATCTCGATAATGTATGTATGAAAGATGAATTTGCCATTTGGATCACTTCAAAGTGATACAAATGAAGGTTTTACGAATTATAAGTACAGCAGCTTAGTACAAATGGAAGGTCAGATTTCTCCGGGTAATTGTGACGCGGAGGCCGACTGATCATTTATCTCGTGCACATTCTATCTCTCCCTCTCCATCCATGACTACAGCAACACATCAACAACACATCAACATTACATATCGGGACTCATAAATGAGAGTCGAGTGACACGGAATAAATGTGTCATTTAGCTGACAAATGCAAGTCGTAATGGTTAATAATATTGTCTCCCGGCTGTCAGTCCATCTGTGCGTCTATCTGTCTGTGCGACAGCTGATAGGCCAACGCAGGAGCGCCGATTTGAAAACACTGGTGGGTCTGTAATTACAAAGTTGCTTTGATGTCGCTAGCTTAAGCTTCTGAATGAAAACTGGAATTGAGGTCGATTTTCATTCAGCAAGGGATTGAGAATATTTTCTTAGTGGAACACTTGCTAGTTGGACCATATTTCAGACTTCTCAGCACAACCTAGTGCCAGCTGCATGTTGGACACTATGGATAATAATCGCAAAAGCCAGCTCTGTCTACTGGTATGTGAAGCTAGCTAGCTAATTTAGCTCTCTAGAAAACCGATAGATCCACACGATTGCTTTCAAATGTGCATAGCCTACCAGTGGGTGACTAGTCTACAGCCAAATAAACGTTCATACACTTGCAAACTTTGCTGGAGTTGCTAGCTTGCAAAGGTAATTGTTTTCCTCTTGGATTTGGAGTTTATTATTGCAACCTTTTGATGGAAAATGTATTCAATCCTATAGCTGTTGAGGGTCGACTTTTTCATGTGTTTGCACTGCTAGAGACCAAGCAGATAACGGCGCTACCGTTGCAACGCTTTAGGCGGCCTATATTGTTTGTCTCCCCTGGGTTTGTTTACATGATGTCTCCCCTGGGTTCGGTTACATGACGTCTCCCCTGGGTTCGGTTACATGACGTCTCCCCTGGGTTCGGTTACATGACGTCTCCCCTGGGTTCGGTTACATGATGTCTCGTCTGGGTTCAGTTACATGACGTCTCCCCTGGGTTCGGTTACATGACGTCTCCCCTGGGTTCGGTTACATGACGTCTCCCCTGGGTTCGGTTACATGACGTCTCCCCTGGGTTCGGTTACATGATGTCTCGCCTGGGTTCGGTTACATGATGTCTCGTCTGGGTTCGGTTACATGACGTCTCCCCTGGGTTCGGTTACATGACGTCTCCCCTGGGTTCGGTTACATGATGTCTCGTCTGGGTTCAGTTACATGACGTCTCCCCTGGGTTCGGTTACATGACGTCTCCCCTGGGTTCGGTTACATGACGTCTCCCCTGGGTTCGGTTACATGACGTCTCCCCTGGGTTCGGTTACATGATGTCTTGCCTGGGTTCGGTTACATGATGTCTCGTCTGGGTTCGGTTACATGATGTCTCGCCTGGGTTCGGTTACATGATGTCTCGTCTGGGTTCGGTTACATGATGTCTCGTCTGGGTTCGGTTACATGATGTCTCGCCTGGGTTCGGTTACATGACGTCTCCCCTGGGTTCGGTTACATGACGTCTCCCCTGGGTTCGGTTACATGACGTCTCCCCTGGGTTCGGTTACATGATGTCTCCCCTGGGTTCGGTTACATGACGTCTCCCCTGGGTTCGGTTACATGACGTCTCCCCTGGGTTCGGTTACATGACGTCTCCCCTGGGTTCGGTTACATGATGTCTCGTCTGGGTTCAGTTACATGACGTCTCCCCTGGGTTCGGTTACATGACGTCTCCCCTGGGTTCGGTTACATGACGTCTCCCCTGGGTTCGGTTACATGACGTCTCCCCTGGGTTCGGTTACATGATGTCTCGCCTGGGTTCGGTTACATGATGTCTCGTCTGGGTTCGGTTACATGATGTCTCGCCTGGGTTCGGTTACATGATGTCTCGTCTGGGTTCGGTTACATGATGTCTCGTCTGGGTTCGGTTACATGATGTCTCGCCTGGGTTCGGTTACATGATGTCTCGCCTGGGTTCGGTTACATGATGTCTCGCCTGGGTTCGGTTACATGATGTCTCGTCTGGGTTCGGTTACATGATGTCTCGTCTGGGTTCGGTTACATGATGTCTCCTCTGGGTTCGGTTACATGATGATCCAACAGTTGGATATTTCATAATCACAAATGACTTAAATGAGACTTGCTCAGTCTGGCTTAAGATAAATATAATTGACATTGATTACCATCCAAATGATGTAAACATGTTCACAATGGGCAATAAGTCTGTGATTACTTTTTCATACCACATTTTTTTATAGGTTTGTGTTACGACAGGCTCATAACGCGACAGTGCTCCTGTATGGAGCAGAGGTTCCCTGCCTTGAGCTGTGAGCGAGTCCTCTGCTTTGCTCTGAACAGCCTTCAACCGGTTTGGGAGGAGGACTGACCATGCTGGCCTTACGGCACATGCCAGAGTCGCCCCGCCCTGCGCCAAAAATAACACAGGTCCACATATGGGACCATAGATCACTCAATAGCCATCAAACCGTCGCGCTACATTCTGTGAGCAAGCCCACCTTCGTAATTGGTTCCTCTGCAACCATTCCCACTCTGGATGACCAATATAAACAAGGCAATAATAATTGCCATCCAACCAAGATGCTAGATCCAGAATTTTGGAAAGGGTGAGTCATTCTCCCAAAGACAGAACATGAAAACATCCTGATTCAGAATGTTCTATGTTCTATACCTATAATCAGGACAGTATAAGATGGAGCTGAAAGAAAACATCCAAACAATGTAATCTGGTTTCAAACGAAGAGTGATTCTGCTGGTGGCGGTATGAGCTCACAGTGTATCACAGTGTGTCTGACTGTGGGTTGATTGCACACCTCCAGGTAAGAGCTCCCACTCGCTGTCACACACACAGGGCTGTGAAACGGATCTATCGCCTCTGAACTCTGCTGAGAGAGAGCGAGAGAGAGAGAGAGAGGGGGCCAGAACCATATCATTACCACAGCCCACACTCTGGGATACACATGAGAGGGTGTGTGTGTGGGTGTGTGTGTGTGTGTGTGTGTGTGTGTGTGTGTGTGTGTGTGTGTGTGTGTGTGCGTCAGGGTCTGCTCTGGTCTGAACGAGTGCCATGGAGATGTTCGTCAAGCCAGAGCCAGTCAGAGCATGTCTGGACTGGGATGAGACCAAACGAAAGAGTCGGAACTCAGAGAGACTGACACAAAGCCACTGGGGGCTCTTTCACAGCAACACAGAGCAGGATCAGGATGTTCAATACAAAAGCAGCACTCCAAACCCATGCTGTGGGTCTCAACACCACTCATTAATAAAAAACAATATAACGGTGCGGAACGGGGGGGTCAAGGGTGGTGTTGGGGAGGACTAATGGGGAAATTGCGTGATTTATAAGCCAAAAGTAAGAAATTATTACGAGCCAGTTGACAATAACAGCCCACAATCAGTCATAATTGTTTTTATGTGTGTGACATGACTGCAGATAGAGGGTTCTAATTGATATTCCAAACCGACTTTGTTAATTAAAGCGCTGATTATTCCACTGAGCAGACCTCGACAACTGGAGGCGCTGCAGTGCCCTTTAGGAGACTGTTGTTCCCTTTCCAAAACATTCACTGCTATTCATGTGAGCCTGAATTTTAGCCACTGATATACACTGTCCAGGGAAGATGACCAATATTTATGAACAAACACAAAAACAGCGGGAAACTGTTTTGCATACAAGAGGATCCTCAATCTGAACGCATTAATTTTGCTTTCTGTAGGCGTAGTAAATGTTAATTGATTGAGCAACACAGGAACAATTGCCCACAAAGGAGAAGAAGAGTTTAATGTAGGCTCTGGTGATGTCACCTCTCTCTGCTGGAGAAATTCGAGGTGGAAAAGTTACAGCAACAAAGATAGTTCCACAACAACTTCCACAAACTCAACAAAAACACCACAGACGACCGACCGTAAACCACAAAAATCATCTAAATCCTGAGCTGAAATCTCCCTTCTAGTTGTGGGGCGAGCATTTCTGTGTGAGGTGAGAGCCTCAGAGGGCTGTAAGCAGGCTAGGGCTGGCCAGGAACAATGGGCCTCATCTGTGAGAGGAGAGTCCGTGCACGGCTAGGGGAGACTGGCTGGTGAAGACAGCAACCTTAATGGATGTGACAGTCAGCAGATACACACCAGGCAGCCAGACCCGCTGCAATCACTCCTTCACCACTGTGCCCAGATGAGAAAACAGAGAAGAAACACAAGCTACCTCTCTACTGGTTACACACTACACAGCATCCTCACATTCGGACAGACAGACAGACAGACAGACAGACAGACAGACAGACAGACAGACAGAATAGCAGGAGGGTGCTGCCTACTTTTAGAAAGTGTCAGTGGAAGAGAAGAAAAAAGAGAGAAGTTTACTGTTGTTGTTTTATCAGGACGCCAGGGTTTTTTAATTAAAGCGAGAGACACACCAGAGTTTTTAAAGTGAGAGACACATCAGGTTTTTTTAAAGTGAGAGACATCAGGGTTTTTAAAGCGAGAGACACACCTGAGTTTTTAAAGTGAGAGACACACCAGGGTTTTTTAAAGCGAGAGACACGCCAGAGTTTTTAAAGCGAGAGACACACCAGGGTTTTATAAAGCGAGACACACCAGGGTTTTTTAAAGCGAGAGACACACCAGGGTTTTTTAAAGCGAGAGACACACCAGGGTTTTTTAAAGCGAGAGACACACCTGAGTTTTTAAAGCGAGAGACACACCAGGGTTTTATAAAGCGAGAGACACACCAGGGTTTTTTAAAGCGAGAGACACACCAGGGTTTTTTAAAGCGAGAGACACACCAGGGTTTTTTAAAGCGAGAGACACACCAGGGTTTTTTAAAGCGAGAGACACACCAGGGTTTTTTAAAGCGAGAGACACGCCAGAGTTTTTAAAGCGAGAGACACACCAGGGTTTTATAAAGCGAGAGACACACCAGGGTTTTTTAAAGCGAGAGACACACCAGGGTTTTTTAAAGCGAGAGACACACCAGGGTTTTTTAAAGCGAGAGACACACCAGGGTTTTATAAAGCGAGAGACACACCAGGGTTTTATAAAGCGAGAGACACACCAGGGTTTTTTAAAGCGAGAGACACACCGGGGACGTATAGAGGAAAGAACCCAGCGAGGAAAACAGGAGGAGACTGTCCAGACTAAAGTTGGCCACAATCAGCTTACTGAAGTACCCTGTCAGGTCACAGAGTTTCTCCAAGGCTGGAAGTGGACTAGGGATCACGGTCAACTCAAGGCCTTTGATAATGTCCTGAAAGAGAGTCACAAACGAGGAAGTAGACTGCTAGCAGACCGGGCAGTGTGTGGTTGATATAGTGGGAGTAAAACAGAGTGTGGCTTTTGATAAGACACAGAGGGGATAAAAACAGCTCTAGCAGTAGGCAGCTGATTGGGGCAGGTGTATGAGAGAGAAAGAGAGAGGGCTCTAGAACAGTCTGCAGCACCAAGCCTCACCCTACTAGAACCTGAAGTAAAATGTATAATGTTGGCTGACAATCTAGTGCTTCTGTCACCAACCAAGGAGGGCCTACAGCAGCACCTAGATCTTCTACACAGATTCTGTCAGACCTGGGCCCTGAAAGTACATCTCAGTAAGACTAAAATAACGGTGTTCCAAAAAAGTACAAATACAAATTCCATATTTACACCGTTGCCCTAGAGCACACAAAAAAACTATACATACCTCGGCCTAAACATCAGCGCCACAGGCAACTTCCACAAAGCTGTGAACAAGCTGAGAGACAAGGCAAGAAGGGCCTTCTATGCCATCAAAAGGAACATGAAATTCGACATAGAATATAGCAAAAAATACTTTAATCAGTTAGAGAACCCATTGCCCTTTATGGTTGTCAGATCTGGGGTCCGCTCACCAACCAAGAATACACTAAATGGATTGAGACTGCATGCAGGATTCTGCTAAATTATCCTGTGTACAACGTAAAACACAAAATAATCCATGCAGAGCAGAATTAGGCCGATACCCGCTAATTATCAAAATCTAGACAAGAGCCGTTAAATTCTACAGCCACCTAAAAGGAAGTGATTCCCAAACCTTCCATAACAAAGCATCACCTACAGAGATATGAACCTGGAGAAGAGTCCCCTAAGCAAGCTGGTCCTGGGACTCTGTTCACCAACAGACCCCACAGGGCCCCAGGACAGCAACACAATTAGACCCAACCAAATTATGAGAAAACAAAAAGATAATTACTTGACACATTCGAAAGAATTCACAAAATAACAGAGCAAACTAGAATGCTATTTAGCCCTAAACAGAGAGTACACCGTTGCAGAATACCTGACCACTGTGACTGACCCAAATCTAAGGAAAGCTTTGACTATGTACAGACTCAGTGAACATAGCCTTGCTATTGAGAGAGGCCACTGTAGGCAGACCTGGCTCTCAAGAGAAGACAGGCTATGTGCACACTGCCCACAAAATGAGGTGAAAACTGAGCTGCACTTCATAACCTCCTGCTAAATGTATGACCATATTAGAGACACATATTTCCCTCAGATCACACAGACCCACAAAGAATTCAAAAACAAACCCAACTTTGATAAACTCCCATATCTACTGGGTGATTTACCACAGTGTGCCATCACAGCAGCAAGATGTGTGACCTGTTGCCACAAGAAAAGAGAAACCAGTGAAGAATAAACACCATTGTAAATACAACTTACACTTATGTTGATTTATCTTCCCTTTTGTACTTTAACAATTTGCACATCGTTACAACACTGTATATAGACATAATATGACATTTCTAAAGTCTTTATTCTTTTGGAACTTCTTTGAGTGTAATGTTTACTGTTCATTTGTATTGTTTATTTCGCTTTTGTTGATCTATTTCACTTGCTTTGGCAATGTTAACATATGTTTCCCATGCCAATAAAGCCCTTTGAATTGAATTGAGAGAGAGTAGGGTGGGGAGAGTTAGGGAACGACTGGGGTGTGGGAGACTTCTGTGTCCTTGACTGATGACCATGACCCTGACCGGAACTGGTTGCATGGTGTGTGGAGGTGTGAGGAGGGCTGCCCTGAGGCCTGGGCTGGAAAGGGATGAGAGGACCCGTGTGGAGAGCCCCAGCTAGCCTAAGCTCCCCCCAGGTCCCCTCTCTGCTCCCCTACTCTCCCCAGCTCCCACTGCCTGTCTGGGCTCTGCTAATCAGAGGACTTAGCCCCTGCCCCTCCACAGGCTTCACACCTTCAATGAGATCCACGCCTTTGATATCCCCAAACCACCTGAAGGGAGAGACGTCACACACACACACACACGCGCACGCACACACACACAAAGATGTGGACACACAATCATCCACACAGTGCCATGGATACACGCACACACAAACACACACACTGACCAGTGAACACACACACACACATAAGCCCAGCTTGGCTCAAGGACAGAACGCCCACCTTGTTAAGGGGAGGACGGGGGGGGGGGGGGGGGGGGGCAGGTGAGATTGGATCCAGACATACTTGTGCACAGACAGAATTGAATTATTGATCAGCCGACACGTTGCGTTATGAGGAATTCATGGATCCATGGCTCAGCTGCCCGCCTCCCTTAGGCTGGATGGAAAGAGAGGGAGGGAGTGTGCGTGCTTGTAATGATTGTATGTGTTTCTCTTTGTGTGCTTGCTTGCCCGTGTTTGTCAGGCAGGGCAGGGGAAGAGAGTGGGCCTGGTGATTATTGCCAACCCACACAGCTCACGTCCCGTTAGCAACGTTAGCATTGGATTGGTCGCTCAGCTCAACTCTATAATCTCGGATTGATTGATTTGAGAAAAAGACAGGGCCAACACTGCTGTTTTGAGCTGGTCAGGTTGAGTAGGGCACAAGAAGATAGTCCACTTTCCCCCAGAGCACGTTGAACACTTCCCCACCATACTGCACTTTGAGGGCATTTCTAACTATTAATTACCCATACTGCATCATGGCTGAAGGAAATGCCAAGGGCAGACTGACAGGATGCATTTCACACCACATCCCTTTTTCCGAGGCTTAACCAACTTCAGAAGAATCCCTTTTAACCTAGGCCACGCTGCTCGCTGCCTGCCTGGCCTGTCTGCCTCCTGCCTGGCCTCTGCTTTAAGGAGACCTCACCATCACACCATGCATAGGCCTTTAAGTGCTATTCACTAGTACACTGACACAGTCATATCGCCTGTAGGGACACATTACTGTACAGTAATGCCAGGCCACAATGGCCCAAACTCAAAGGGTTGTGGGATGTGGGTTTAGTTCATGTAGATCCCAGGTTTATCCCTTCCGATCAGATGTTCCATATAGGTGACAAAGCACTCAGGCATTTCATTTCTCATAATCGGGAGGCTTTTGGATTATTTTCTTTACATTTGACAGACATGACATTCGGCACAGACGCACTGGTTAAACACACTTCACTGTTGAGTGAGAACATCTTGCTTTCTGGTTTGACTATGAATAAAAAAAAAAAAGGTGAAATGACAGACTCTCACAGACACGAGAAGATTGGCCCAATGGAGTGAGACTGTGTGGTTTCCCATCACGGCCCCTAAACAATAACTCTCTCCATATGTGTAATTAACCATTCAACCCTGAGGACTGTGATGACGACATCAAGACAGCTCTCAAACAGGGAAATGAAACAGAAGAGAACTGCCTAGAAAACCACTTGGCAGATCAAATTCACAGAAGGGAAGGCCCAAAAGAAGAGAGAGAGAGCGGTAGAGGATGGCCCTGTCAGTAAAGGTCCGTTTCCCCATAGCACCCAGACAGGCACAACAGGCCCATAGAAAGTCAGGGCCAGAGAAAGTCACCCAGTCCCATCTTTAGAAGTCTTGATGGAAACATCAAAGTGGTAAATAGATACTTCCACTGTCTAGGTCGGTCCTCCAATCTGTCCAAGTCCACCAATCACAACTGTCGCCAGACACGGCCTTAACACCCCACTTTGCTTCAATCTGTTATTGGAACTGCACTCACTTCACCCTTATCCAATTGAAAAAGGGATGGAGAAAAAAAGAATTGGAGAGGGTAGCGATTTGGGGATCCAATTTGGCATTGTGTTTGCTGTAAACATTGCAAGTGCTGGGGCATACGCTGGTTGTTTCCGGAAAGGTAGAGGCAGCAGCAGTAGCATGCAGGCAGACGGGTTGGTGGGGGAAGCAAAGACAAGGTCTCCCTAATAAGGTGCTCTAACCTCAGAAGCAGCACTCCTCTTAGCTAATGAGTGTAATTAAAGAGCTGAGAGTCTCTGAGAGATCAATGACGTGGGATCAGATGAGACAGGAGGCAAACTGCATCGGAGGGATGCTTCAGACTTAAAGAGCAGGGAGATCGTTCAAGATTGATGTCGAAATTGGACATCTATCCATGTCCTGAGGATTTTGGGAAATGCTTTCAAAAACCGTCCACTAGGGGCAAAAGTGAGCCCTATTACCATCAAGTAGGCTTGGGTTTTGCTTGGATGCTGTGGACAGGGGCAGCAGATGGGTGTAATCCCATGACTTTGCATCAGAATGTTGCATGTTTGATCCCAGTCATGGACACTGGTTTTCAATGTTTTGTTTTAACCCTATCCCAAACGTTAACCCTTCGGAATGAATGTCAAAACTTAACCGTTAACATTGACATTTGGAGAACTTGAACGATATATAGCAGCAGGAGGAAGGATATAGAGCAGCAGGAGGAAGGATATAGAGCAGCAGGGGCAAGGATATAGAGCAGCAGGGGCAAGGATATAGAGCAGCAGGGGCAAGGATATAGAGCAGCAGGAAGAAGGATATAGAGCAGCAGGAGGAAGGATATAGAGCAGCAGGGGCAAGGATATAGAGCAGCAGGGGCAAGGATATAGAGCAGCAGGAGGAAGGCTATAGAGCAGCAGGAGCAAGGATATAGAGCAGCAGGGGCAAGGATATAGAGCAGCAGGAGGAAGGCTATAGAGCAGCAGGAGGAAGGATATAGAGCAGCAGGAGGAAGGATATAGAGCAGCAGGAGGAAGGATATAGAGCAGCAGGAGTAAGGATATAGAGCAGCAGGGGCAAGGATATAGAGCAGCAGGGGGAAGGATATAGAGCAGCAGGAGGAAGGATATAGAGCAGCAGGAGGAAGGATATAGAGCAGCAGGAGGAAGGCTATAGAGCAGCAGGAAGAAGGCTATAGAGCAGCAGGAGGAAGGCTATAGAGCAGCAGGGGGAAGAATATATAGCAGCAGGAGGAAGGATATAGAGCAGCAGGACGAAGGATATAGAGCAGCAGGGGGAAGGATATATAGCAGCAGGAGGAAGGATATAGAGCAGCAGGAGGAAGGATATAGCGCAGCAGGAGGAAGGATATAGAGCAGCAGGGGGAAGGATATATAGCAGCAGGAGGAAGGATATAGAGCAGCAGGAGGAAGGATATAGAGCAGCAGGAGGAAGGCTATAGAGCAGCAGGGGGAAGGATATAGAGCAGCAGGAGCAACAAAAACACCTTGAAATTTGACGTTTGGAGCAACTTCGAAACTTGACGATGGGAGAACGTGGATGAACGTCTAATTCTGCAGTGAGACTGTGAGTGCTTGTTATTAAAGAGAGACGACGGGTACTGTGTGCGTGTTTGTGTGAGTGCGTGCAAGTATATGCTGTGTGAGCATGTAAATATTTAGGCCTAGGCATTCTTTTGGGGGCATCTGGCACAGACTGTGATGTCATGACTTGGATGAAGGTCAGTCATTTGGTTTGGCCTAAAGCAGAAAAGCCATACAGGGGAAATGAACTGTTAACACAACTCTATGAAAGGGCTACACTGGGAGATGCCGTGTCTTGCCTCTGGGTGACACAAACAAACCGCGTGGAAGGGTTAAGTTAGCAGAACATCACAGATCTAATCTGAACAAGATGCACGCGATAAACCCGTAAGACCTTGCACTCAGTGAAATGCAGAACCAGCCCCAGATTTGAATTAGCTCGTAAGATGCAAACGCAGACAAAATATCTCTGCAATCTTCCTTATTTTTACACATGTGCTGGGGTGAAACCAGAGTGTGGGGCTTTGCAGCCTGTCCCATGGTTACATGATGAGTCAGAGAGGAATAATGGATTTCATCAGTACTGTTTCTGAACAAGAGAGGGAGGCTGGGGGGCACACACAGACACCCTAGACACACAGCTATGGTGACACCCCCACAGATCTGCATTTTGGGAGATAGATCCACGCCTGGGGCTAGAAACATGAAGATTAATATCCACACAGAATACAGGGACACTGAGAACTAGAGGGAAGGGGAAAGAAAGAGAGTTGGAAAAAGAGAGAAATGAGAAGGGAAAAAAAGTCAAAGACAAGCGGATAAAGCAGAGAGAAATGCAGATCTGATAAAGAAGGCGGACAAGCAAGTTAGCATAAGAGACAGATACAGGGCCTTCAGAAAGTATTCATACCCCTTGACTTCCACGTTTTGTTGTGTTACAGTCTGGATTCAAAACTTTTTTTAAATGCTCACCCATTTACACAATAACATTTTTGTGTAAAAAAAAAAAAATCAAATTTGTTAAAAATGAAATACAGAAATACCTAATTTACTTAAGTATTCACACCCCTGAGTCAATACTTTGTAGAAACACCTTTGGCAGTGATTACAACTGTGAGTCTTTCTGGTGAAGCATTCACCCATTATTGTCTTCAAAATTCTTCAAGCTCTGTCAAGTTGTTGGTTGATCATTGCTAGAAAACCATTTTCAGGTCTTGTCATAGATTTTCAAGTGGATTTAAGTCAAAACTGTAACTTAGCCACTCAGGAACATCCACTGTCTTCTTGGTATGCAACTCCGGTGTAGATTTGGCCTTGTGTTTTAGGTTATTGTCCTGCTGAAAGGGGAATTCATCTCCCAGTGTCTGGTGGAAAGCAGACAACCAGGGCTTCATCTAGAACTTTGACTGTGCTTAGCTCCATTCTGTTTATTTTTTATTCTGAAAAACTCCCCAGTCCTTAATGATTACAAGCATACCCATAACATGATGCAGCCACCACTATTCTTGAAAATATGGAGAGTGGTACTCAGTATTGGATTTGCCCCAAATATAACACTTTGTATTCAGGACATAAAGTTAATTTCCTTGCCACATGTTTTACATTATTTCTTTAGTTCCTTGTTACAAACAGGATGCATGTTTTGGAATATGTTTATTCTTTACAGGCTTCCTTCTTTTTACGCTGTCAATTAGGTGAGTATTGTGGAGTTCCTACAATGTTGTTGATCCATCCTCAGTTTCCTCCAGTCACAGCCATTAAACACTGTAACTGTTTTAAAGTTAACATTGGCCACATGGTGAAATCCCTGAGTGGTTTCCTTCCACTCCGGAAACTGAGTTAGGAAGGACGCCTGTATCTTTGTATTGACTCTTTGTATTGATACACCATCCAAAGTGTCATTAATAACTTCCTCGTGCTCAAAGGGATATTCAATGTCTGCTTTTTTTTTCTCACACATCTACCAAAAGGTGCCCTTCTTTGCAAGGCATTGGAAAACCTCCCTGGTCTCCGTGGTTGAATCTGTGTTTGAAATTCACTGCTGAGGGACCTTACAGATAATTGTATGAGTGACTTGTTAAGCACATTTTTACTCCTGAACTTATTTATGCTTGCCATAACAAAGGGGTTGAATACTTATTGACTCTAGACATTTCAGTTTTTCATTTTTTATTAATTCGTAAACATTTCGGGAAAACACATTTCCACTTTGACATGGGCTATTGTGTCTAGGCCAGTAACAAATCCGTTTTAAATTCAGGTTGGAAAAGGTCAAGGGGTGTGAAGACTTTCTCACGGCATTGTATGTACAATGGGGTCTGGAATGATTGGATCCCTTCACAAAGATGAGCACAAGATACTGAGCTATATTGTACGCTCAAATAATAATTTTACCCGACTACAACTTCTCAGAGTAAGAGAATGTGCTTAACAAGGAACAAATCTAAAAAAGACAAGGGTCAAAGCTATTGGCACCCGTGTTTTCAATACTCTAGCACCCTCCCCTTGCGAGGATAACAACACTGAGCCTTTTACTGAAATGTTTTATGAGTTGGAGAACACATTGGGAGGGATCTTAGACCATTCCTACATACAGAATCTTTACAGATCCTGACATCCTACGGTCTGCGCTTCTAGACTGCTCTCTACAATTTAAACCACAGAGACTGAGATGGCCATTGCAAAGTGTTGATTTTTTTGGCCAATTAACTATTTTTTTTGTGGATGTTGATGTGTGCTTGGGGTCATTGTCTTGTTGGAAGATGCACCTGCGGCCAAGATTCAGCCTCCTGGCAGAGGCAACCAGATTTTTGGATAAAATGTCTTGGTATTGGGTAAAGTTCATGATGCCTTTGACATTAACAAGGGCCCCAGGACCAGTGGAGGAGATATTGTCCCATAACATCAAAGATCCACCACCCTATACTACAGTAGGTATGGGGCTATTTTCTGTTTAGGCGTTCACATTTCGACACCAAACCCACCACTGCTGTGTATGGCCAAATAGCTCTATTTTCTTCCAGCAAGACAATAACCCAAAAAACACATCAAAATCCAAAAAAGAAATGGTTAATTGCCCGAAAAATATAAATGTTGCAATGGCCATCTCAGTCTTTGGACTTGAAACCCATTGAAAAGCTGTGGTTTGAATTGAAGAGGGCCATCCATAAGGGCAGACAAAGGATGTCAGGATCTGGAAGGATTCTGTATGGAGGAATGGTCCAAGATCCCTCAGAATGTGTTAACCAACTCATAAAACATTTTAGAAAAAGGCTTAGAGCTGTTATCCTCGCAAGGTAAAATATTGAAAGGTATGGAAAACAGGGGTGTCCCGGGTGGCGCAGAGACCCTGGGTTCAAGCCCAGGCTCTGTCATAACCGGCCGCAACCGGGAGGTCCGTGGGGCGACACACAATTGGCATAGCGGGTTAGGGAGGGCTTGGCCGGTAGGGATATCCTTGTCTCATTGCGCACCAGCGACTCCTGTGGCGGGCTGGGCACAGTGCGCGCTAACCAAGGTTGCCAGGTGCACGGTGTTTCCTCTGACACATTGGTGCGGCTGGCTTCCGGGTTGGATGCGCGCTGTGTTAAGAAGCAGTGCGGCTTGGTTGGGTTGTGTATCGGAGGATGCATGACTTTCGACCTTCGTCTCTCCCGAGCCCGTACGGGAGTTGTAGCGATGAGACAAGATAGTAGCTACTACAACAATTGGATACCACGAAATTGGGGAGAAAAAAGGGGTAAAAATAAACACACAAAAAAAAGAAAACAGGGTGGTCAATAATTTCAACCCCTACTTTTGAGGGGGGGGGAAAGTATTACTTGTTAAACAAAACATATTTCTCAAAGCAATTGTATTAGTATAAAATAAACTCATTTGCATTAGCATGCTCAGTATTTGAATTATATACAGTAATTTCTGCTCATCTTTATCAAAGGTGTCAATAATTTCGGAACCCCAATAAATGTATCATCCACAACCATAGATGCACTACATTATAAACTTAGCATCGCACAAGCTGACTGACCCCACATCTCCTTCACACTCCCCTTGGCAGTTGAGTAGTCTCAAATCTATCTCACTCCATCTCGCTCTTTCCATTTCTCTCGCTCAATCTCTCTCTCCATTAGTTCCTCTCTCTCTCTATCGTTCTCTCCAGCTCTCTGGTTGGTGTTTGGAACGACCTTCATCTCCAGCCGTTGCCAGTGCACTGACCCTTCCTGTATCTGTCGCACAACACCGGCCCTGCCTGGCTGGCTGGCTGGCTGGCTGGCTGCGGCCCACTTACTACTTCATAATTAATCGCCCAGTGAGCACACAAAAAAAATAAGCACGATGAAGAAAATACCCAACAGATTTCACCACATTAACAGGAAACAGCTGGAATTCCTATTAGCTGTATAGCGGAGGTGTTGATTAAAAATGATCTTGGCGTAAGGAAATCAGTCCGTTTCCAGGATTAACTGCGACGATGCCCACGTGGGTACAAATGTACCGCACCGTCCGGTGCTGCCTGAGATAGCATTAAACTCTACGCGTCACTCTAAAACAAAAGCTGTAAAAATGGCATTACAGAAAGAGTGAAAGAGTGAATGGTTGTGTAGTTTTTCAATTATTTGTTAACTTTAAGGTCTGCTTCCATTCCTAAATATCTTTAAGAAAGCCACATATCATCCCTCCCTCAATTCCTATGAGAGTGTTTTCAATTTACACTGAAATGATGCGTCAACTAATCTTCATTACACTCAAAAGTCGGAGCGATCCGATGGTCCTCTTTTCATTATAAAGCAGAGTTGGGCCTAACGTTCTCAGTCAACATCACGCTGATGCAAACAGGCATAAGTGACTCCTCTCCTCTGAAGACTTAAATGGATAGCATTTCACTAGCCCTTCTTTCCCACGCTCAATTACCAAAGCACAAAATGAATTAGAGTCTCCCTCCATCTCTCCCCCTCTCTCTCCTCACACCAAAACGACTCCGGAATAGAAATCATTTGACTAATATTGCAAAGAATGAAGGTGACCCTGACAGAGTTTTCAAATCCCTCCTTTTCCATCCATCTAGAGCATCTGTATGAACTCATGCCAGTGGGCAGCCATGATGACATGATGTCTCCAATCAGCAGGCATAATCTAAAGCCCATCCAGCCTGTCTGTGTGTCAGCCTGTCAGTTCAACTAGCAGCTAGACAAGGGCATGTGGGAGAGAGAGACAGGGGCTTAGTAGTGACTCTTACATTTTCCCAGGGGGCCTTGGGGCATGCCGTGATACGTTCTTTTTTGAAAAGGATAGAGAAGAATCTTAACTTACAAATGGGCATATGAACAAGGATAAGGGGGGGGGGGGGGGGGGGGGCCTTGCAGAGGTGCACTTACTCTGGTAGTCTAATCAGTCTGAGGGCCATTCATACTGTACCGAATACCCGTGTGACTTAATGTGGATATATTCAATTAAACAACCATTTTGAACTCTTTTCTCTGCTACTGTATGATTCATTTCCTAGTATTTTTCTGACTTCCCCTGTGTCAGGTTGTTAGAGTGCTTTCAGAAAGTATTCATATCCCTGGACTTGTCCCACATTTTGTTGTGTTACAGCCTGAATTCAACATTGATTAAATACAAATTGGAAAAATCCCTCACCCATCTACACATAATGACAAAGTGAAAACATGTTTTTAGAAATGTTTGCAAATGTATTGAAAAGGAATACAGTAATATCTCATTTACATACAGTACCAGTCAAAAGTTAGGACACACCTACTAATTCAAGGGTTTGAGAGACATTGGAAAACCTCCCTGGTCTTTGTGGTTGAATATTTGTGTGAAATTCACTGCTCGAATGAGGGACCTTGCAGATCATTGTATGTGTGGGGTACAGAGATGAGGTAGTCATTCAAAAATCACACTATTATTGCAACTTATTATGTGACTTGTTTATTTAGGCTTGCCACAACAAAGGGGTTGAATATTATTGACTCAAGACATTTCAGCTTTTTATTTGTTATTCATTTGTAAAAAAAATATGTACAACATAATTGTACATTGACATTATGGGGGTATTGTGTGTAGACCCGTGACCAAAAATCTCAATTGAATCCATTTTAAATTCAGGTTGTAACACAACACAAGGGGTGTGAATACTTTCTGAAGGCACTGTACTACTGCTGCTCTACATACTCTATGGTTAGAAACTTAACATAATATTTCCGACTCGGGTGGCTGAGGTCATCAAGGACCTGCGCCAGCCGAGCCACGGCCTCTTCACCCTGCTATCACCCAGAAAGCGAGGTCAGTACAAGTACATCAAAGCTGGGACGAGAAACTGAAAAACAGCTTCTATCTCAAGGCCATCAGACTGTTAAATAGCCATCACTAGCCGGCCTCCACCCAGTACCCTGCCCCGAACTTAGTCACTGGCACTAGCCGGCTACCACCCAGTTACTCAACCCTGCACCTTAGAGGCTGTTGTCCTGTGTACATAGACATGGAATCACTGGTCCATTTTAATAATGTTTACATACTGTTTTACCCACGTCACATATACAGTACTGTGTACTGTATTTTTTTTTATTTGACCTTTATTTAACTAGACAAGTCAGTTAAGAACAAATTCTTATTTTCAACAGTCGGTTAACTGCCTGTTCAGGGGCAGAACGACAGGTTTGTACCTTGTCAGCTCGGGGGTTTGAACTTGCAACCTTCCGGTTACTAGTCCAACGCTCTAACCACTAGGCTACCCTGCCGTCAAGTCCATCCTATTCAACTATTGCTGTATACATACTATTCCATCTACATATTCTTCAGATATATAATATACTCTATCCACATACTGTCCATAATGTATAACGTATATATACACTGAATATATACACTGTGTGTGTGTTGAGTATTGCTAGATATTACTGCACTGTTTGTTGGAGCTAGGAACACTAGCATCTCTCTACATCCGCAACAACATCTGCTAAACATGTGTGTGCGACCAAAAACATTTGATTTGATTTTGTCTGCCGGTGGGTATCATTGCCTGTAACATGCCTCTCTCCTGCATGATGTTGACACGTGCAACACACCCTCTAGACCTAAGCTGCTCTAATTCTGATTGATTCACACAGACAGATCATCAGTCTATGAACTCTATCGGCCTGGAGAGGCACTTCTCCCTCTCTGCCTGTCTGTTTGTTCATGGCTGTCAGTCTCCTGCCGTGATCATGATAACGCCAAACAGTCTTAACACATGGAACACACCTTCATGACCCATAATCACCGTGATGACACTAAAGACATCGAAGCACTCACATTTGCCAGCTAGTTTGCCAGGGGTGGTGTGCGGGCAGTTGCCAAGAACTTACATACAGTCCTTTGCACTCCTTTGAAAAAAATGCCCTCTTTTTTTTAGCTTCTTGCTTGGTGACACCCATTGTTAACTTGCTGACCCTATGATAAAGACTAGCAGTGATGGCGCAAGTTATTTGTAGCGAGCAAGTATTCTTGGCTTCAAAACATTCACTGTCAGTTTTTCACACTGCCAGAACTACCCTGCGTTAGCTAGTTAGATAAAAAAAAAACTGACACAGCTAAAAAATGACTAAACTGTCCATTTAAAGCTAACTAGCTACTAGCCAGGAGAAAGTGTATGGTTGCTCACGTTTGTTCTATAGCAAAGTTCCCATTCATACACTTTTTACTGTTGCCAACAACAACAACTACTTTACCCGGTGCGGTGAGCAATGATGGTGATGCTGCTTTCTCTCTCGCACACAGCCACACTGCTTGTAACAACCGAGAGAGAACTAAGCAGTCAGATGTTATGTTATGTTATGTTCCAGCAGTAGAAAAAAATGCTAACCTCCCCTGTTATTGGTAATGGTGAGAGGTTAGCATGTTTTGGGGGGGACATGATCTTTGTGCATCTGTAACTTTCTCATCTTCATCGCTGTTCAACATTCAGTCATGATCATCCGAAATCATGGTAGCATCCAACATTAACGTAGAAGTGTTCAGAGGCATATTCTATTCTTATTTACGATAAAAGTGACTCCAAAATGACACAATACATCATTTACCATTCATTTCTATTGGGCTCAACATAATCCGAAACACAACCGACACAAACTGTAAATGCATTCAACAAGTTTGTAGTGACTTTGGGACCAAATCGCAAACTTTTGATTTAACATAATACACAAGAAGTAAATATATGGCAAAATACTTGGCACCTTCAAATGTGGGGACTAGAAACATAAAGTGCATTCATTTCTTAACGGTAAAACAGACGTATAACAATATGCTCAAATAAAAAGGTGATATTCGGTACTTCACCTCATATAAAACATTTGATCTCATAATCCAAAGTGCTGGAGTACAGAGCCAAATTAAAAGTTGTAGCTTTACTGTTCAAATACATTAAATACGTAAGGGAGTATACGTTCCTAATTCAGACTATTAGATGAGTAGTGAAGATCGTGTTTTCATCTAAGGCTGACATTCTGAATAGTCTTCCCCTCCCTTTCCCCCAGTTCCCACAACACCTCAATATCATAGCAAGTATCTCCCTCGGCTCTATCCCTGTGAAATATTAGTACTTCTAACCGCCAGCGCATAACAATGTACAACTTCTCAGTCAAGCAATTAAGTTCTCATTCTCTCACAAATCATTTATCTCTTTGCAGAACATGTGTACTGTACAGAATTACACACATTCTCTCTCGGAGTCTGACTCATATGGGGAAGGGGAGTGTGGGGAGAGACAGACTCGGAATAGTTGAAGGTAAAGCTCCTAGTAGTCAGAGTTGGACGGTGGGTAGTGTTTTGAGAATCAGCATGGGATGAGAAGTGGTGTGGAGAGCCATGGGTAGGTTGAGAGCCCTGTGGAGAGCATTGGTATAGGATAAAAGCAGTGTTGGTTGAGACAGAGTGTCAAGGTTGTTTGAGGGGTAAAGAGAACCCGGCCAAGTTTGGGTCAGGTCATAATGGTGAGGGCGAAGGGCTGAAGCGGAACCCTGCAGTATTAGGAGTCACTAGTAGAGGAGGGAAAGCCTTGGATGGTGTTGAATCTCTGTCTGTGTGAGGGTGGGTGGTAGGAACTAGGGAGGATCTGTGAGCAGCATG
Source organism: Oncorhynchus mykiss (assembly GCF_057628025.1). Taxonomy (NCBI): domain Eukaryota; kingdom Metazoa; phylum Chordata; class Actinopteri; order Salmoniformes; family Salmonidae; genus Oncorhynchus; species Oncorhynchus mykiss. The sequence goes on along the minus strand of NC_143023.1, from coordinate 63,460,502 downwards.
GTGGGGAGGGGTGTACAGTACCGACAGAGGGAGGCACGCCCCTGCCCCCAGCCCCCCGCAGGCGGACACAGCAGAGAGACAGCCCAGCCGAGCAGCCAGCTGTCGTTGAGGAACCGTGAGAGTGAATGTGATCTCCCGTCTTAGGCCTGTCATTAGCACAGTGGCTTTGTTATCAGCTCTAACTGAGTTATATGGGGATGGAATGTCAGAGGATACACTCCCCTACGTATGTATTTGGAAAGTGAAGCTGAAACTTTTAATTTGGCTCTATACTCCAGCATTTTAGATTTGAGATTAAATGTTTTATATGAGGCGACAGTACAGAATGTTACCTTGTATTTGAGGGTATGTTCATACATACAGTGCATTCAGAAAGTATTCAGACCCCTTGACCTTTTCCACGATTTATTACGTTACAGCTTTATTAGAAAATAGAATTCATTGGTTTTTTTTAGTGATGCACCGATATTACATTTTTGGCCGATACCGATATTTTCCTTGCCAAAAACCCTGATACCGAGACCCAATAACCAATATTTCAAATTTTAGCGGCCTTTTAAGCATTCTAGTACAGTTAAATTTAGATTGAAACACACACACACACACACACAAAAAGTTATTTTGTTGACATTTACTTATGTAAATATATTTTGATTTGTTTAACACTTTTGTCGTTACTACATGATTCCATATGTGTTATTTCATAGTTTCGATATCTTCACTGTTATTTTACAATGTAGAAAATATTAAAAATGAAGAAAAAAACCCTGGAATGAGTAGGTGTGTCACATTTTTTACTTTTACTGTATGTCACAACAGGTGTAAATACATGGGTCATGACAGTGTTATGACCATATTATGACATGATTATGACTGTGTCAAAATGTGTTATGACACTGGGTTTCAACTAAAGTGTTACCGAATAGGTTCGATCTGAACACCTATACATGAATGTGGATGCTACCATAATTATGTCTCATCATGAATGTGGATGCTACCATCATTATGTCTCATCATGAATGTGGATGCTACCATCATTATGGCTCATCATGAATGTGGATGCTACCATCATTATGTCTCATCATGAATGTGGATGCTACCATCATTATGTCTCATCATGAATGTGGATGCTACCATCATTATGTCTCATCATGAATGTGGATGCTACCATCATTATGGCTCATCATGAATGTGGATGCTACCATCATTATGTCTCATCATGAATGTGGATGCTACCATCATTATGTCTCATCATGAATGTGGATGCTACCATCATTATGGCTCATCATGAATGTGGATGCTACCATCATTATGTCTCATCATGAATGTGGATGCTACCATCATTATGGCTCATCATGAATGTGGATGCCACCATCATTATGTCTCATCATGAATGTGGATGCTACCATCATTATGTCTCATTATGAATGTGGATGCTACCGTCATTATGGCTCATCATGAATGTGGATGCTACCATAATTATGTCTCATCATGAATGTGGATGCTACCATCATTATGGCTCATCATGAATGTGGATGCTACCATAATTATGTCTCATCATGAATGTGGATGCTACCATAATTATGTCTCATCATGAATGTGGATGCTACCATCATTATGTCTCATCATGAATGTGGATGCTACCATAATTATGTCTCATCGTGAATGTGGATGCTACCATAATTATGGCTCACCATGAATGTGGATGCTACCATCATTATGGCTCATCATGAATGTGGATGCTACCATAATTATGGCTCATCATGAATGTGGATGCTACCATAATTATGGCTCACCATGAATGTGGATGCTACCATCATTATGGCTCATCATGAATGTGGATGCTACCATAATTATGTCTCATCATGAATGTGGATGCTACCATCATTATGTCTCATCATGAATGTGGATGCTACCATAATTATGTCTCATCATGAATGTGGATGCTACCATAATTATGTCTCATCATGAATGTGGATGCTACCATAATTATGGCTCATCATGAATGTGGATGCTACCATAATTATGTCTCATCATGAATGTGGACGCTACCATCATTATGTCTCATCATGAATGTGGATGCTACCATCATTATGTCTCATCATGAATGTGGATGCTACCATCATCATGTCTCATCATGAATGTGGATGCTACCATCATTATGTCTCATCATGAATGTGGATGCTACCATAATTATGTCTCATCGTGAATGTGGATGCTACCATAATTATGGCTCACCATGAATGTGGATGCTACCATAATTATGGCTAATCATTAATGTGGATGCTACCATCATTATGGCTCATCATGAATGTGGATGCTACCATAATTATGGCTCATCATGAATGTGGATTCTACCATAATTATGGCTCACCATGAATGTGGATGCTACCATAATTATGGCTAATCATTAATGTGGATGCTACCATCATTATGGCTCATCATGAATGTGGATGCTACCATAATTATGGCTCACCATGAATGTGGATGCTACCATAATTATGTCTCATCATGAATGTGGATGCTACCATCATTATGTCTCATCATGAATGTGGATGCTACCATAATTATGTCTCATCATGAATGTGGATGCTACCATAATTATGTCTCATCATGAATGTGGATGCTACCATAATTATGTCTCATCATGAATGTGGATGCTACCATAATTATGGCTCACCATGAATGTGGATGCTACCATAATTATGGCTAATCATTCATGTGGATGCTACCATCATTATGGCTCATCATGAATGAATCATGAATAATTAGCATGGTTAGCATGTTTTGCGGGCATGATCTTTGAGCTTCTGTAACCTTCACTCATTGTTATTCACAATGGTCCATAATCATGGTAGCAAGTGTTCAGAAACGTATTCTATTGTATGTGCAATAAAAGTGACTCCAAAATAACAAATTACATTTACCATGAATTTCTATTGGACACAACATGATCCGAAACACAACCAAAACAAACTGCAAATGCATCCAACAAGTTTGTAGCGTCACAAGATTGATGTAGTCATGTCGTGCTAGGAATATGGAACCAAATACAACAATTTTGATCAAATGTAATAGACTATATATGAATTTGTTCAAATACTTAACACTTTCAAATTGGGGGGACTAGATACATAAGGTGCATTTATTTCTAAATGGCAAAACTGATATTTCTGAAAATACCCTAAAATAAAAGGTGACTTTCTGTACTGTTGCCTCATATAAAACATAAAAGTTATATAAAAGTTTTAGCTTCACTGGCCAAATAAATATGTAAGGGAGTGTATGTGGTGTACAGGCATGCATTTCTGTGTTACAACCACTAACCGAAATTATCTGCAAATACTTCAGTAAACCGTCTTTTTTTGGTGTTTTTTGATTATCCCAGATTTTACAAGAGATATTTTTCTTTGAGCTTCTTCTGTGATTCAGTGTTATTCAGTGATTTTACAAGAGATATTTTTCTTTGAGCTTCTTCTGTGATTCAGTGTTATTCAGTGATTTTACAAGAGATGTTTTTCTTTGAGCTTCTTCTGTAATTCAGTGTTATTCAGTGTGAGGCATAAAGCTTCGGCTGTGTTTGGTCAACAGTAGGGATGCTTCAATTAAGTGTTTGTTGTCATTCAGCGAGAGACAAATCGTTTTAATGCTATTTTTTTCACTTCAGAAATACTGCAGCAAACATCTTAGTTAAACGTAAAATTGCACGACTTAGATCTCCTCAGCAAAAACAAACCTTTATGTCAGATTTCTCGAGTTATCTGACTATTTTGAGGAAGTGTATACTGGCTACGGAATCTCAAGATGGACAAACAGTACTATTGACACCTTTTTTTTATTGTTTTTCAAGCAAAGGTATTTTATTAAGGGAGTAGGCGCCAGCCGAACCGAAACGAGCAGAAGGCAGCAACATGACAGAGCTTGAAGGGGAGAGAATAGGAGGCCAGGGATAGGTTTGGGATGGGGCCATTAAGGCCAAGGGCATTAAGACAAGGGATGGGTGGCAGCCACAAATGCTAAGGGATGAGATCACAGAACCACCTCAGCATGACGCCGCCTCATCACAGGATAATCCTCCCGCCATAAAAAAGACAATCTCCAATCTGAAGGAAATCTCTATTCTCTTGAGCTTGAATTAATGCCAAACTGACACCCCCATCCCTACCCCATCCACAACTATCCTCCCAATCACCATACTGCAGCAAAATAAAAGTGTAGACCTTCTTCTGATAGACAAAGAATGAAATAGGCTACATGTTCTACAAGAGCCATAACTACATGTTGTACAAGAACCATGACAAGTAGCTGTTGAAATGCCATTGAAACCCATTTGGAAAAAGGATTACTGGTATGGAACATTTAAGGTCATCACCATGAGATGCTCTGGAGTAGCAGACTGGTTTGGGGTGAGGTGAGGTGGGGTGGTGGGGACAGGCTTTACCTTGCTTACCAGGATTAAGGCTTTGCTTTAATATAAATGAATTCATCTAATAGGTCTGTAATCCTGTAGAATGCAAACAAAGAGACAAAGGATGGACATATTCAACTAAATATGACCTTAAACACATACCAGAAGCATACCAGCTGAACATCAGACTAAACTATCTGGGTAGAGGGTTCTGACTTAACAAAGAAGCATTTAGAATGTCTATACTGAACAGTTATGTCCTAAAAGGACTACTGACATAGACTACATTTAAGGGAAGCTATGAGAAATTATACAAAGTCACTTTGGAAAAACATAGGTACGCTATTACGATATTTATTATGCAGTTCATGCATGTTGTAATGTTGTCTATTCCCTGAGTTTTTTTTTTTATACAGTATAAGCTTAATAATAACATTATATAGACGCACCGCACCCTATGTTTTGAATAAAAGCGACTATATGTACGCTACTGAGCTTCACTGATGGTTTAAGCACTGTGATTCAAAATTAAGATTCAAATTACTCAAGTGCGAGCCAGAAATCAATATAGTCTAGCCAGAAGAAAAACACCCTGTTCCTGACCCTCCTCCTCTCGCTGGCCTTTGCAGATTCTGCCGTTATGCCCCTAGAGTTGCCGGTAATAGGCTACACCTGTGATCGGCAACCTTTTCCATTTGGAGTGCCAATTTATCGTACCATTTCTAGTGTACTCTGTGCCAGTTATGATTTTCATATGCACATTTTTTCGTTAAACAGTTTTAGTTCATTTATAATAAAGTCTTCATATCTCAAAATCAACGTCATGTGGTTAATCATAATCCCATCGAAATGAAAATGATACAAATGTAAAAGTAACTTCTATTGCCATTGCCAATGTGTAAAAAATAGCCTACATAAAGCCAACAAATAAAAACAGAGCATGACATCTTTTCTACTTTCATGCTGAGTGGTTATCGAAAGGGAGCGAACTGGAAATATTTTTCAAATAGGCTATGTTGAGGAACTGTCATTCTCAATGGATGTAAAAACAGACTTTGTTTACTTGCTGTTTGAGGCAAAGAAAAATGTACTTATGACAATCAGTTATTTTATCAGATCCCCAAATGGGTACATTTATAGGTCTACATTTGCGTGCATGCCAGGAAGACTAGGCCTACTTCTATGCGTGATCAAGATTGACAGGAGCACTCCAAACAAAAGACAATTAATAAATGGACAACTCGTAAATAGAACGAAATAAACCAAAACTTTTAAAAGTGTAGCCTAGGTTGTGTGCACTGCAAACGTGTCCACACCTACAATGAGAACGGTAAGACTATAATAATAATTATATATTGAATACATCAACAGAGGTGACCGTAACCAAATAAACATTGTAGATTAGAAATGATGGGAATTAACGGGAAATGTACTACTGGTGACACCGTTGTGCCATCCCGGTGGCATCCAAAATGGATTAATCCACTCAGAGTGAATCGGACAGGTGTCTCGTGTGCCATAAAATAAAGATATGTGTAGATTGATGAGGAGGGAAAAGCGTTTTAGGATAAGGTTGTAACGTAACAAAATGTGGAAAAAGTCAAGGGGTCTGAATACTTTCCGAATGCACTATATATTTGTGAGTGCTCAACTAAAACAATCTTGGTCGACCAACAGCCTATCGACCAAACAATGGACTAGTCAACTAAACTGGGGCAGCCCTCGTGGTATGCTTGTCTTTTTCACCCTTGTGCGGAGCTGAAGAAAACATGTATCACAAACCAGTCGCTCTCCTCTCCTCCACACTGATAAGGTGTCTCTATTTATTCAGAGAGGATGAGATAAACCCTGAATGAGGCATTGTGGAGAACAGAGAGAGAGAGAGAGAGAGAGAGGGGGAGAGAGAGAGAGAGAGAGAGAGAGAGAGAGAGAGAGAGAGAGAGAGAGAGAGAGAGAGAGAGAGAGAGAGAGAGAGAGAGAGAGAGAGAGAGAGAGAGAGAGAGAGAGAGAGAGAGAGAGAGAGAGAGAGAGAGAGAGAGAGAGAGAGAGAGAGAGAGAGAGAGAGAGAGAGAGAGAGAGACCTGGTTTTAGGTTGCCTCACCGTGTGTGTCCCTATGAGCAGATGGCCCTTATTGAAAACTCAGCCTTGCTCTTTGAGGACTTCGGGGGCTAACCCACCCTCTGCCCACCCCACCCGGCCATCCTTCCTGCTTACCCCCGAGCGGTGTACCCCCCACTCGGACTAATCCATTTCCACCATGAGAGCATTTGTTTAATGTAATTTAATGGGGATAATCCCAGTAGATGGAGCATCCCATGTACAGTAGGTCTGTACGTGATGGATGGGTCGGCAAGGATGGATGTGGGACTGGGGAATAAAACAACGATTTAGATAGACAACATGGCTGTACAGTGAGCGATCCAAGCAGAGCAGAGTGCCGGGGCCAGGGACCGAGAGACATGAACTGACAGCACCACTCAGGAGATTCAAGGAGAACATGAATGGGGCTACTGTCTACATCAGGGATGGGCAACTTTGATGGGGGTGGGGGCCACAAAAAAATATGGAACTCATCATGAGGGGCCGCAGTGGAGGTTACCCACATCCATACCTTGTGAGCAGAACACTTTAGCGAGCGCCCTCGTTACAGCAAAAATATATATATGTTTTATTGCAAATGTCATGCAATTCTACACATTTTGCCATGGGGTGGAGAGAAGATGTAGCATTTTTATAACACATTTCATGCAATTCTACTTCTTTTGCCATGGGGCAGAGAGAAAAAATTGTACTTTTACAGCTAATTTCTACACATTTTGCCATAGGGTGTAGGCAAATGTTTGTCATTTTTAATATGCTAATCAATGGGGCCCCACGCCTGTCGGTAATTTGACCATGCTGACTACATGTTTAGATTGCTGGCCGCTAGACTAATTTACCAATCTAAAAAAACAATTCTGACATGGGCCAATTGAGGGACTGTTGATGCACAACCACATTTCAAAACTGCACCTTGTGTATTCTATTACTCTAACTCTCAAATCTAAGTTGAGTCCCTGAATGAGTTCTACATTTTTTCCACAGCAAAGACAAACTCCAAATTGGCATTAAAGACTACTAGTACCAATCAAGACTTTTCTTTCATTAGCTACACACGCTAATGCACATACAGACTCAGAGATGTGTTTTACATTTTTTTTTACCTTTATTTAACTGGGCAAGTCAGTTAAGAACAAAATTCTTATTTTCAATGACGGCCTACCCCGGCCAAACCCTAAACCAAACAACGCTGGGTCAATTGTGCGCCACCCTATAGGACTCCCAATCATTCCATGGTTGTGATACAGCCTGGAATCGAACCAGGGTCTGTAGTAACACCTCTAGCACTGAGATGCAGTGCCTTTAGACCACTGTGCCACTTGGGAGCCCATTGTCAGACTCACTGAGTTTGCCTGTCTATGTGTGTGAGGGGAGATGTTTCTGGTTGAGAGACTGATGAATGACCAACTGCTCCACATTTTATGGACTGACAGGGCCATTATTCTGTCTTCACATTATCGTGAGAAAGAGAGGAGCAGAAAACAGCCCAGTAAAAGTGGTAATGTTTCCATAACCAAAGCATAGTTTATTACATATGAAAAACTAATGACGCCTGTGAAAGTTAGTGGTCAAGGATCTAGGCAGATGTCAGTTTACAGTGAACCTTTAATTACTTAATAGAGCATGGATCACTTTGTGCAAATTACCGGTAAGGAAATATACTGTAGGTTGGACTGTATCTCGACTCATACAAGTGACGTGGGCGGGTTCAGCACTGTACAGTAGCCCACCATACAACTATACTAAGTGATTATAAATCCCATTACGTGTTTAAACTGCAAATACTGAAGTCTATGCTCAAACCTAACTCGGGTTCACCAATAAATCATTATTTCCATAGAGTTGCATCACTTCATAATGCTGGAGGACCAACTGGTAGATTTACAAATAAATTGCTTCCAATCAACCACTATGTATGTATGTAATGCAGGTATGGATCAATATGTTAATTTATGGTCGAACTTTTATTTTTTGATGTCAAGACAAATGTGGAAAAACAAGCGTTTCTGTCCCTCGTGTCATGGCTGTTGTACAACGGAGCTGTTAAAGGAAGTAATACACTACTAGCATCGCGCTAGGAAATTCATCAGATCTTTACGCACACACAGAATTATACAGGGAGGTATATTCTAACCGACCGCATTTGCTTGTACATGTGCATAATAAATAGACAGAACAGAACAGACGGACACTGTCCGTGGCTATAAAGGTAGAACACCAATCACGTAAACTCACCTTGGAAGAACAGTAGTTGCCTGAAACTAACACGGAGCTGTCCAGATTTCAAAGTCCCCCTAAAAATGTATAATAAGTCCTCAAGCAAAATGCATGTAAAGTTCACATTTTATCTTCCCGAGAGCGCGGAGAGTTAGAGAAAGGCACTGTTCAGTCGAAAATACAAGGGGGCACTGGTTGACAATTCCTACTGCAAGACGACACGGACAACTCAACAAGAGTCCAGGACTTTATCCACGCCCAGGTACAGGATCACATGGTGATCCCAGGTGTGATTCTTCCTCGAGCTATGGCTCAGTTGGCAAGGGACACACCTGTGAGATCCGCTCACATCCGCCTCCGGTGACATTGCGTTTGAGAACCAGGAAATTATAGGCGAGTGGAAAATGCGCAGGGAGGTAGAACGCAAAATCGACCGGGAAAGGAGAGGGATTATTCTCCTCCCCCTTTCAAAACGCAAAAGACCATTTGGCCTGTAGATCACCGACTGCCAGGCAATGGTTACAAAATATCAATAAAAACGAAGGAGCAAATCGTATAATGTGCTCTTCCGTCGCCACCGGCTTGGAATGATTTGGAATGGAAGGGATTGGAATAGCTCGTGCATGCGAGTTCACGTTGAGTATGTCAAAGCAGTCCCTTCTCGGCTGCTATTTCATGCAAATCTTAAAGTGCTTTTTATTTTAATCCATTGCAGATTAATGTCTAAAGGGAGATTAGGGCCGTTCCATTCCTCGGGTGGAATAAAATATATTCTGAAACCAATCAAACATTCAAACCATCCAAAAACATTTGTTTGTCCAAACTTGTCTCTGCATGGAAGGGACCATGGTTGATAGTGATACCTGCATCATGATGCCATAACAACTCGATGTCTTTGAGATGGAGGTTATGATTAATACGGGGATTATGGCTCTGACATAGCGCATTCTTCAATCACATACATATATTAGGCTACGTTATTGTTAGGCTACATCAGCGTCTAGTTTTTATTTATATTTGTTTTGCGTCGTGAACTAACGTGAATTTAATGTGAAATCAACTAAACTTGTCACTATGTTATTGGATTTAGGTTAAAAGTTGGGTGAAAACAAGTCGAAATTCCCTTACGTTGATTACTTTTTGTAAGTCGAATCACATTTCCGTCATCACATAATTAAACAAATATAATATTATGTGGAAACAACGTTGATTCAACAGGTTTTTGCCCAGTGGGGTAGTTCACTACAGGCTTCTTGTGTAGTTGACCTGGCTATGCGCAGCTTGAAGGTAATGAAATTGTCAGACAGTGTTTAGATAACTTAATTGATTGTAGAACCCATATGATGAAACCATTTGTTATTCTTATGTTTTATTGACTCCATCAAGCCTAGGGCTACCTGTGTATAATGAAATAGTCAAGCCAGTGCAGTTACTAGCAGTGGCCGAATTGTCTTTTCACCATTGAAAGGTAAGGTTGCATCAAGCACAGTTGTACATTAGAAAACCTTGAAGAAACTATCAGGCTTCCGTCACCTGCCACATTCCAGTCAGGGGCTAAAAGCATGCGAGACTGAACCCAGATCTGCGTAGTCAACACACCATCACCATGAACATCTTCCATTGAATAGTTTGTATTCTTGCCTTGGAGCATCATGCCACAATGCAGTTTGGTACATAGAGTAATAATAGTTTTGTGGCCCTGTCATAGGCTACGTCCCAAACGGCGCCCTATCCCTATATAGCGCACGACATTTGACCAGAACTCTATGGGCCCTAGTCAAAAGTAGTGCACTATATAGAGAATATGGTGCTATTTGGGATGCAGACAAACTCCTTATTGTGTCTGGGTGTGTGTCAGTTTTGTGATTGATTTATGGCCATGCAAATGAGTCTGTCTGTCTGGGGGAAGCGACGTGTTGTCTTTGCCCGATGGGCCCTGAGGGACTATGGGATTGAGGGGGAATGAGTCAGCCCCTTACTGCTGACACAGCCAGAAGAGTGGCAGAGATGCAGCAGGCAGAGCGAGATGGGGGAGATGGCCTTCACAAGTCTTCCCATTGACTGATGAGATCAAGGAGAATCTAGGCCATGCCAGACAAGTGTCAGGTAAACAGACACAGAGAGATAGAGCGAGAGAGACAAACAGAACACTACTCTCAGAGCAGAAACTGAACACTCAAGAAACACAGCTAAGAGAGTGTAGAGAGCAAACCAAGCAGAGCGAGAGATCTGCTATCTATGTGGTGCTTGAGTTTACAATGTTTGACCTGTTTGTCGAAGGGTTCAGGAGTAACGTGTGTCTTGGAAGTAGGCTATATGACCAGACCAAGGGCAGCGCTCACACACAGAGGTCCCGACGACCAGGCTGAATTCATTCACAATTGGAATAGAGAAACTGTTCATGTGAATAGGATCAACCATTAAATAAGGAACAAGTTGTCTGTTGCCTGTATGGCGATAGTGTTCATGTGTAATTGATGTGTAACAAATGACAGTCAGACCTTTTACTCATGCAGAGGAGTGAAAGGGGATCGCGGCGCTCAATTTCTTGACATTAAAATCTGTGTGCTCAGTCATTTACCCAAGGAAAAATGATTATATTCACACAATGTTAGTAATGAAGTCAGTGAGTTCATCCTCTCTTCTTGAGTGTTCAGACAAGGTCTAACAAAGACTTGTAGGTCAGTAGCATACTTCAGAACCGGTTTTTCATATGGATAGAGTGCACTCTGCTGGTTCCTTATTGCAGTGCATGTGTTCAAAGTGACCGCAAGTATCACGTAAAGTATTGATGCTGTACTTTATAATGTGGGTGGGACTCTGTGTGGTAGCAGGGTTGCTTTTTTCCAGAAATGGATATTTGATTTGTCAGTGCTTCTCTTATAATGGATGTACGGTTTGCGAAATCGTCATAACAGTGCATATTTAATAACTATGTGGCCAATATTGATATCGCTACGTAGTGTTGCTATGTGTACCTCCAAAACATATCCAACAGTGCTATGCAATAGTATCAGCTTGTAAGGAACACATGCACCATTGTACCAGTGTCTGAAGGTTGCCAGATGTAGCATCTCTGGGATGGAGTTCAGAAGACAGGAGACATGAGGATAACAGATGGAGGTTACTCGCAGACACAAGTTGTCACGGGGGGGGGGGGGGGGGGGCAAGGTGTGAAAACTCACTGGAGAGACAGACGAAGGTTATTTAAAAGAGCATGAGAAGAAGCAGTTGAGTTTAAAACCACACTCTATATAGTGCACTATACAGGGAAAAGTGTGGCATTTGGAAGGCACCCTTCGATTTGAATAGCTGCCTGACCTTGCAGAGCACAGCGCTATCGGCCAGTATGACTTATTACAGTGGAAGTCTGTGAGGGCTGGGGATGTTTGAGCGACCTTAGCCTCGTCGAGAACCAGGATATGGCTACGTAAGATTAAAACAACCAAAATGTACTATGTGCAGACTAGAGCCCTGGCTGGGTGTAAAGCATAGTGTAACATGGAGACATCAGTTTCAGCATAGGGGGGAGAGAGAGAGAGAGAGAGCGAGAGATGAGAAAGAGATAGACTGGCGCACTTCGGACTCAGTCCAAGCAAAACCACCACATGCTGGGAATAGCAGGGTGGCAGCCGTGTGTGGGTTTGACTGGCTTGTGTGGGGAACAGTTTGAGTATGTGCATGTTTCAGTATAATTAGTGTTTATATGAGTGTAATTATATGTTCAGAAGCACTTGCATTGGTAAAGACCTGTGTATGCTTTCGTGCCTGGCTTGCATGTGTTACATCTTGCCTTTGAGCTCATGATAGGTGGGGCTGTGTGAGGGTGATACCTCAAAACCCATTGAGGGATATTATTCTCCATCATATCAGATCTCAGATCTCCAATGCACTGGCTGAGCTAGCAGGCTTTCGTTACAGGGAAGACTTAATATCAGTAGGTTGTTTTGCTCTACTACAGGATCTAATCACAGTTTGCCCGGCTCAGCCTGTGCCCAGGTGGCACACGTTAGGGATGGTCAGCATCAATGACTGCCTGCTTGCCTGTCCCTCACCCTGCTGTGATGTAACTCAGACCCCCCACACACATGGCACGCACATACAGTGGCACATACACAAAAACACAGACACACATTCACACACACACCAGTGTTTCCCCTAGGATTGTTTTCAGCAGTGGTGGAAAAGGTGACCGTACGGTTCTGATGACTTTTTAAAAAGACATTCTACTCCGAAAAGAAAGTAAGTAATACACTCTGCTGCTCCACTCTCCCTTCACCCTGCTGTTGCTTTACCCCCAGGGGCCACATTCGGTCTTCACCGAGGTCCGGAGGGCTGCATTTAAAATGGGTCATATTTCCTTGCCATCAAAATAAGCAAAAACTAGTCCCCTAGCCATCACTTTTGGCATTTTTCGATGCGCCCAGACTGTGTAGTTTTCGTTTCGATGACTGCTAGCTAGCTGGACAGCGAAAAGAGACTATAAATGTAGGTGCATTATAATTTCTACACGGTTTCCATTTGGTTTTAGTCATTTCAATGTCGATTGAGATCATTTTTTTCCCAGAGGAAAAAATAAATCAACAAATTAAATCATATTTTTGTAGTGGATTAAACACCTGCGGAAACACGCCACAGACATGCACAAAAACAGAGAGAGAGATACAGACACACATACATCTCATTATGCCCTTTGATCCTGATTAATCACTGATCAATGATGTAAGAAAGCTGAGTGAGTGTGTTGGTGGACTGAAGTTTGAGAGTGTCTGATTGGAGACAGGCAGCTAGGGCTGTGGTTGGGAGGGTCTAAGCTGGATCAGCTTGGTTGGCACACACCAGTCTATGGGTTTTCCATGAAAGCCATTCTTGTGTTTCCCAGACAAAAATGCAAACTTAACCTAGTAGGAGCTGCTCCACGTAACATAAGCTAATCCTTATCCTGGATCCTGACCTGAGGATGACATTGATTTAAAAACTGCAATTTATTATGCTAAACTATGAAAAAAGGGAGAATGCCAGCAGGTTTAAGACCATGGACGACACTGGGCAATATTGAAAGGCAGGGTATTATGTAGGCTGCCCAGCAGCCCATGTTGAATCAGTGCCATAGCCATCTGCCATGCTCTATTTTCATCCCACAGCCCACTGGTGGTGGAACAGCCTGAGCCAAAAGGGACTTCTATGGTTACAGAGCCCTTTGCTCTGCATTCATAACCAAACGCATCTTTGCTCAACAGGTCCAATCTCAGCCTCAGGGATGGCGAGTGGACCAGATCTCATCTATAATTATGTACCAGGTGCTTACTATCTTCGAGTGGATGGATGGAAAGCCAGTAAGATTCTTGATAGGGTTGTAAGAGAACAGTAATCAAGGCACCTCAAGAGTATTAATGCGGATTATCATCACCACTGACCACCACCATTATCAAACATCCACAACTAGCACACAAGGGTGGCACACAAGCCTGGTTTGAGAGATTGTCTGGCTGGCAAAGTGAACAGCACTCTTCTCATATTTTCCTGTGTTGTACAGTAGTAATAGCCAGGTTGTAGTGTGATGATGAATATGGGTTGCCATGCCAGGCTCAGAATGAAACAGAAGCTGACCGGATTCATTTGAGATTATGTGTCCTGGACACAGTGTAATTCCCTTATCTACATACTTACCTGTCCTGTACATGATGGTGATCCTGCCACTGTGGGGCTCATTGGCATGTCTGTCTCTGTCTGGTAGGAGGCAATATTCAGGTGTCAGCAGCAAAGCACAGGTAGCACAGGACAGGACAGGCAGCACAGGACAGGACAGGCAGCACAGAACAGGACAGGCAGCACATAACAGGACAGGCAGCACAGGACAGGACAGGCAGCACAGAACAGGAAAGGCAGCACAGAACAGGACAGGCAGCACAGGACAGGACAGGCAGCACAGAACATTACAGGCAGCACAGGACGGGCAGTTTTCACCTTGCACTGGTTATCTGCTGCTGAGCATGCATAATATAAAGAGAATGGCATTATCCAAACAAGGTTTTTCAACAACAGAAATGCTTCTAATAGTGACTCTCCACAGGAAATTAGGGTTTATATTATTATCTGGTATTGCATTGACATATAGCCTACAAGTACACAGAACAAAAATATAAATGCAACATGTGAAGTGTTGGTCCCATATTTCATGAGGTGAAATAAAATGATCCCAGAAATGTTCCATACACATAAGAAGCTTATTTCTCTCAAATGTTGTGCAGGAATGTATTTACATCCCTGTTAGTGAGCATTTCTCATTTGCCAAGATAAGACTCTTTTCTCTGTATATATCAATGATGTTGCTCTTGCTGCGGGCGATTCCCTGATTCACCTCTACGCAGACGACACCATTCTGTATACTTCTGGCCCTTCCTTGGACACTGTGCTATCTAACCTCCAAACGAGCTTCAATGCCATACAACACTCCTTCCGTGGCCTCCAACTGCTCTTAAACGCTAGTAAAACCAAATGCATGCTTTTCAACCGTTTGCTGCCTGCACCCGCATGCCCGATTAGCATCACCACCCTGGATGGTTCTGACCTAGAATATGTGGACATCTATAAGTACCTAGGTGTCTGGCTAGACTGTAAACTCTCCTTCCAGACTCATATCAAACATCTCCAATCGAAAATCAAATCTAGAGTTGGCTTTCTATTCCGCAACAAAGCCTCCTTCACTCACACCGCCAAACTTACCCTAGTAAAACTGACTATCCTACCGATCCTCGACTTCGGCGATGTCATCTACAAAATACTCTACTCAGCAAACTGGATGCAGTTTATCACAGTGCCATCCGTTTTGTTACTAAAGCACCTTATACCACCCACCACTGCGACCTGTATGCTCTAGACGGCTGGTCCTCGCTACATATTCATCGCCAGACCCACTGGCTCCAGGTCATCTACAAGTCCATGCTAGGTAAAGCTCCGCCTTATCTCAGTTCACTGGTCACGATGACAACACCCACCTGTAGCACGCGCTCCAGCAGGTGTATCTCACTGATCATCCCTAAAGCCAAGACCTCATTTGGCCGCCTTTCCTTCCAGTTCTCTGCTGCCTGTGACTGGAACGAATTGCAAAAATCGCTGAAGTTGGAGACTTTTATCTCCCTCACCAACTTTAAACATCTGCTATCTGAGCAGTTAACCGATCGCTGCAGCTGTACATAGTCTATCGGTCTATTTACCTACCTCCTCCCCACACTGTTTTTATTTATTTACTTTTCTGCTCTTTTGCACACCAGTATATCTTCCTGCACATGACCATCTGATCATTTATCACTCCAGTGTTAATCTGCTAAATTGTAATTATTTGCCTACCTTTTGCACACAATGTATATAGACTCTTTTATTTGATTTTTTTCTACTGTGTTATTGACTTGTTTATTGTTTGCTCCATGTGTAACTCTGTGTTGTTGTCTGTTCACACTGCTTTGCTTTATCTTGGCCAGGTCGCAGTTGTAAATGAGAACTTGTTCTCAACTAGCCTACCTGGTTAAATAAAGGTGAAAAAAAAAAAAAAATTGCTAACATGGGTTCGCTAGCTGTCAAGTGGCGGGTATGTGTAGTTTGATTGTTGGTGGTGCTTGTGCTCACTCTCACGCCAAAAATATCATATTTGAATCAGATATGCGAGAAGAAAAAAAATCACTTCAAACTGCCAGTGTGAACGAGGCTTAGTGCAGCCTTATTCAGTATTATTATCTATCCATCTCAACTAATATCAATAATCTGACAATGAAATGAACTTTTACTGTCAGGAGAAAATATAGGAGACAAAAATAAAGACATAGATAAAATACATCAGCAGTTGATATGCATTGATATGCAAATATATGTCGCTTTCCTGCTCCATGTCTGCATAGAAATGACAGTTCTTGTAATTGTTGAAATTGTCATGCTGTAGTCAAGTGGACACTTCAACTGATTATGTGAGAGCCCGTAACTCTCTTTGTGAGAGGTCTCTTTTTGGAATGGAGATACTGGGTTTAAAAATATGTATATATATATATATTACAACTTTATTTAATCAGGTAGGCCAGTTGAGAACAAGTTCTCATTTAAAACTGCGACCTGTCCAAGATAAAGCAGAGCAGGGCAACAAAATCAAACAACACATAAACAAATTTACAGTCAATAACACAATAGAAAATAAAAATTGAAAAATCTATGTACAGTGTGTGCAAATGTAGAAGAGTAGGGAGGTAGGCAAAAAATAGGCCATAGAGGCAAAATAATTACATTTTAGAATTAATACTGGAGTGATAGATGTGCAGATGATGATGTGCAAGTAGAGATACTGGGGTGCAAAAGAGCAAGAGGGTAAATAATATTATGGGGATGATGAAGATTAGCCTAATAATGGATTAAAAGAGCCTAACGTTACTCCTTATGGACCTTACATGTTCTGTTTAAAGTCTAATTGGCTCTGGAAGCCAAAACCGCCAAATACTCAATTTAAACGTGAATTGATTTTCAACTGAGGTACGGTTCTAGAAACATAAATCCCTCTACTTTCATATCACATCAAAATAATTTCACAAATGCAAAACACATACGTACTGTTTCAACCAGTTTTATTTGCGATTCTTGATCATGACTCTCAGTTCCATAACACAGTTATGTACAGTTGCAGCTGACAGTATTTTTCAGTGACAACACGTTTGTGGTGTCCGTCTTCCATTTACACACAGGTGTTCGGAGATGTAGATAGCTAATTAGATAGCTAAGCAGCACTCTGTAAAATGGAAATATGGCCTAACCCTTACCATATAAAATGTGTTTATCAGTTTAACCTTTAGTTAAACTCCCCCTTGTTCAGTAGATGATATGGAACTGAGAGTCATGATCAAGGGCTACATCAAGATAGAAAATGGGGCCAAGAGTCATGAGCAGGGTTGGGGAGTAATAGATTACCCCCCAAAAAAACGGTAACTGTAATCAATTACGTTCCCAGCTAAAATATTGTAATCAGATTACAGATACTTTTGAAAAACTAGATGATTACTTCGAGGATTACTTTTAAATTCAGAAAGGAGTTTGCAAAAAAAATCCTATTTGACACTTCACTGTTTTCTCAATGACATTTAAATCAGCAGTGAAAAATGGACCACATTTAGATTTGTCCCACCTGAGCGAGTCTGACCACAAGTCAGAGACCACGATGATGACAAACCAAATGTGTTTGATGGATTGCGGGAAAAGAGCAGGAATAGGCTTTTGTAGGCCAAGCTATGTCCAAGCTATGTCTTCCAATGGTACGACTGCTGTCGGCATCCAAAGATTAACCAATTTGAATAAACACTTGGAGGTAAGGATAACAGCAGTGGTATAGTCTATGGCGATATGGATATCACTTATTATTACTGCTGCTCTCTCATTCAGCTATTTGCGACTTACGGATTGTGGATGTTGTTGGTGGCTGTTCACAAATCTAAATCTGTATTTGAACCCAATAATGGTTGAGTTCATGAAGTTTAAGCTGCCTATCAATCATTGTTTTTTTAAACCAGTGGGGAGCCAATGAAAAATACGCTCTTGAAAGAGCTGCGTAGTGCGGATCCCAGCCTAATGGAATTAAAATATGGCTTTTGTTGCTCAATCTAATTCATGCAGATAAAACAAATCCATAGGCCTAATGGACACATGCTCAAATTCACACACTTTTGATAGACTTAAAGGGGCAATCTGTAGTTGCTACATCCATTTGTGGACTTATATATACATACAGTTGAAGTCAGAAGTTTACATACACTTAGGTTGGAGTCATTAAAACTTGTTTTTCAACCACTCCATAAATGTCTTGTTAACAAACTGTAGTTTTGGCAAGTCAGTTAGGACATCTACTTTGTGCATGGCACAAGTAATTTTTCCAACAATTGTTTACAGACAGATTATTTCACTTATAATTCACTGTATCACAATTCCAGTGGATCAGAAGTTTATAATACACTAAGTTGACTGTGCCTTTAAACAGCTTGGAAAATTCAAGAAAATAATGTCATCGCTTTAGAAGCTTCTGATCGGCTAATTTGTCACACCCTGACCTTAGAGAGCCTGTTTATTTCTCTATTTGGTTAGGTCAGGGTGTGATTTGGGTGGGCATTCTAGTTTTCTATTTCTTTGTTGGCCGGATATCTCCTCTCTGTACCTAATGGCAGTCAGGCTACCTCTGGCGAGCACATGGAGGGCTGTGCGGCCCCCCAAAGAAATGCCACCCCACACCATGACTGACCCACCACCAAACCGGTCATGCTGGAGGATGTTGCAGGCAGCAGACCGTTCTCCACGGCGTCTCCAGACTCTGTCACGTCTGTCACATGCTCAGTGTGAACCTGCTTTCATCTGTGAAGAGTACAGGGCGCCAGTGGCAATTTGCCAATCTTGGTGTTCTCTGGCAAATGCCAAACGTCCTGCACGGTGTTGGGCTGTAAGCACAACCCCCACCTGTGGACGTCGGGCCCTCATACCACCCTCATGGAGTCCATTTCTGACCGTTTGAGCAGACACATGCACATTTTTGGCCTGCTGGATGTCATTTTGAAGGGCTCTGGCAGTGCTCCTTAAATGTTCCCTTTATTTTTTTATTCTTCTTATTTTTTTATTCTTCTTTATTTTTTTTGAGAATATAACCTAGAAATGCCTCATGAGCTTAGTTTAGCTGTCACACTCCATGAGAACCCAAAATATCAGCTTGTTTTTCACCAATGTTTGTAAACATTGTAAATGTAATAAAACACTGTATAGACTCAGAACATGGTTAAAATAATAATGTTGATATCATGGATGGTCAGTCCTCGCATCTATAGCTCTATTAATCTGAGAGTGGTTACATTTCCCCCCGGGCCCATCCCTCAGCTTTTAACCAAAAACAGAGGTGGGGTGTCCGTTTTGTTATTGTTTCATCTGTGGATTTGCCCTTTAAACAGCTGCATATTATCAAGATATCAAAGTGTCACCAACAAAAAAGGAAAACAATAGGCCTATAGCAAATGCAGCATATGGCATTCATTTTTCACATGTAAAGAGCACTTTTCAGTAGTGCTGAAAGCATGCCCGTCCATGAGTGCAGAATTTATTTTTAAACTCGAATCAATTAACAAAATCAGTCCTAATTTGGCTAATCTATACTTCCATATTTCCAAGTCCTATTCTTGAAGATCAAGGGGTATAACATTTATTGGAATGACTGGAATTCTGATAGACTTTGTTTTTAATGTAAAAATATAATTTAATTGTATTATGATATGTAGTAGAAAGTGATGGGTTCGAAGACTACATAACCAACCCATAAAGTAAAATGTAACATCCATATATGGCCAGCTATGTAAACTTTAACATTAATTTATCCTGCAATAGATGTCGTTCATTTGGTAACATACATTTTTGTCGTCTTCTAGTGCCTCTTAAGGGGAAAGTAAATCTAAAAGTAACGGAATGTAATGAGATTACATTAGAGTTTGGGTAATCCAAAATGTACATTACTGATTACAATTTTGGACAGGTAACTAGTAAGTGTAACGGATTACATTTAGAAAGTAACCTACCCAACCCTGTTGATGAGCAATGCTTTCTATACACAAAATAATTTTTGCAGTGTTCCTCTATTGCAAAAAATTTAATGAAGGGAAAATACACGGTTTTCTTTGTTTAATCTTGTAAAATTTTGGAAATAAAATAAAACAATCACTAAATAAGTCAGATGTTCCATTTCTGGAGTGGTGATACTGTTAATTTGTCACCACAGACTGATGGTTTGTTTACATAGCAGGTAGTGATGGGGGGGGATAAAATCTATAGTTACATACGTGATATTATCTTTGATTATGCATCATATTCTTTTGACAATATCGCAATATTGTTTTTGCACTAGTTGGCTGTACCTGCACCAATACTCTGTTTTTCCTTCACATCTTCTTTTTAAATAGGGAGACTATTTGTTTTCAGCCCTTTTATTTCCATGACTGATCAAAACTCGTTTTTCTCCTGGCTCTTTTGTCCCTCTGCAGCAGACATACGGTGAGCAACATGTTTGGATCATCGAAGTGCTAAAAGAAAATCAGCACCTAAGTAAGTATCATGATAATATCATGTAGTGAGGTCCCTGGTAATTCCCAGCCCTAATAGCAGGTTAGAACAATTAAACGTGGCACATGAGAACCCATGAAAATCATGAGCATTATAATTTGAATAGCCTACTCGGCCTATGTCTAATTTTGATACACAATGTAGTTGTGCATTTTGTAAAGCAAATCTTGTTGAAGAGGCTTTAAACTCGGAGGTCGTCATAGAAAGAATCTTGAAGATTTGTCACTTTGCATTAGATTAGATTGCCATCTGCTGGTTGGAATGTTACAAATTTAAAGTTTTAAATGTCACGTACAATGAAATGCGTTGCAAACTAAAATTGACACGCCAAGGGGCTTCGTATATCAGACTAGAGAGCACTGATAGGCTCATAAAAAAAATTGTCATGAAATTCAGTGGTAACTAGGGGATAGTTTGGAGGTGTAGTCAGATAATGTTGTTGATATTAGCGACCTAATATTGCTCTCAAAATAGAAGTAGCATCACCTCAAGAATATTATTATAAGGTACCATCCGTGAGATGTTTTCAACCACAAGGAGTCAACAACCGCATTCTTACTTTATGGCCATCGTACTTAACAAAAGAGAGTGCACCATTTTAGAACGTTGTAGAAAGAAATGTAAAACATAGATAAGACATGATTCTCAATTATTCCCAAAATGTTCTAAATAGGAATATAATTATATCGGAATACTTTGTAAGGGTCGTTGTATCCAGCCTGTAGTCTACTAATCAGTGATAGCCACGTTTTGAGACAATGTATCCCACAATGCACTGCGCGGTTTGTGTTTATTATAAATAATAAAACTCTAAAAACTAACACATGTAATACTTTTTTCCTTAATCATATTTTACATCAATTCATAATTTACCTGTTTATATATTGTTGATATATTTATTGATTTAAACCGTCATAGGGACCGTAATTGTACCGATAGTCAATCCACTCGATTCCTATTCTATGTCAGCTTTGCGCAGTGGCAGTATCGTAGCCGAT
The DNA here is from genome assembly GCF_057628025.1 of Oncorhynchus mykiss. Lineage (NCBI taxonomy): Eukaryota > Metazoa > Chordata > Actinopteri > Salmoniformes > Salmonidae > Oncorhynchus > Oncorhynchus mykiss. Next base: position 63,438,661 of record NC_143023.1, on the reverse strand, counting down.
GAGGTCTATCCGAGGCGCGATTATTGCTAGTTGAAAACTTTACCCAATACCCCGCTGAGACGACTTGAAATATAGTCGGCTTTGGCAATTTTTGACGGTCTCTAAGGAGACTGATTTCGCTGTATAAATAAATACGTAAACAGAAAATAATATCATGTCTGTATTACTGACTGCGTGTGCAGGTCGCTCATCATGAATTGATTAATTAATCGGCTTTGGAAGCTACTATAAAGGCCAACATATTAAAATGGATTTAAAATTCCCTGGAGATAAAAGTCATCCCGTTTATTTTTACAATTTGCATGCAATGTGATGGTTATTATGACCAATAGATGTCATTGTCTACCAAAATACATTGGTTATGTAGTGACGTTCAGCAACCAGATGTGGGCAGCATTGTATTGTATGAGACAATATAAGCATACCGGAAGAATATAATAATATATTCAATTTAGCAGACAATTTTATACAAAGCAACATAGTGTAGTGCCGTGTGTGCATACATTATATTCATAAGGCTTTCCATTAGATGTTGGAGCATTACTGAGGGGACTTGCTTCTATTCAGCCACAAGATCATTAGTGAAGTCGGGCACTGAGGTTGGGCGATTAGGCCTGGTTCGCAGTCGGCTTTCCAATTCATCCCAAAGGTGTTTGATGGGGGTTGAGGTCAGGGCTCTGTGCAGGCCAGTCAAGTTCTTCCACACTGATCTCAACAAACCATTTCTGTATGGACCGCTTTTTGCATGGGGGAACTGTCATGCTCAAACAGGAAAGGGCCTTCCCAAACTGTTGCCACAAAGTTGGAAGCACAGAATAATCTAGAATGTCATTGTATGCTGTAGCATTAAGATTTCCCTTCACTAGAACTAAGGGCCCTAACCCGAACCATGAAAAACAGCCTCAGACCATTATTCCTCCTCCACCAAACTTTACAGTTGGCATTATGCATTGGGGCAGGTAGCATTCTCTTAGCATTTGCCAAACCCAGATTTTGCAGTCGGACTGTCAGATGGTGAAGCGTGATTCATCACTCCAGAGAACTCGTTTCCACTGCTCCAGAGTCCAATGGCAGCAAGCTTTACACCACTCCAGCTGACGCTTGGCATTGCGCATGGTGATCTTAGGTTTGTGTGCGGCTGCTCGGCCATGGAAACCCCATTTCATGAAGCTCACAAAGAACAGTTATTGTGCTGAAGTTGCGTCCAGAGGCAGTTTGGAACTCCTCAGTGAGTGTTGCAACCGAGGACAGACAATTTCAGCACTCGGCAGTCCTGTTCTGTGATATTGTGTGGCCTACCACTTCGCAGCTGAGCCGTTGTTGCTCCTAGATGTTTACACTTCACAGTAACAGCACTTACTGTTGACCTGGGCTGCTCTAGCAGAGTAGAAATTTGACAAACTGACTTTGGAAAGGTGGCATCCTATGTTGGTGCCATGTTGAAAGTCACTGACCTCTTCAGTCAGGCCATTCTACTACCAAATTTTGGCAAAGTTATTAGAAAAAAAAAAAAAAAAACATATTTACATAAATATTCAGATCTTTTGCTATGAGACTCGAAATTGAGCTCAGGTGCATCCTGTTTCTATTGATCATCCTTGAGATGTTTCTACAACTTGATTGGAGTCCACCTGTGGTGAATTTGGAAAGGCACACACCTGTCTATTTAAGATCTCACAGTTGCCAGTGCATGTCAGAGCAAAAGTCAAGTCATGAGCTCGAAGGAATTGTCTGTAGAGCGTAGAGATAGGATTGTGTCGTGGAACAGATCTGGGGAAGTGTACCAAAACATTTCTGCAGTATTGAAAATCCCCAAGAACACAGTGGCCTCCATTATTCTTAAATAGAAGAAGTTTGGAACCACCAAGACTCATGCTAGAGTTGGCCATCCGGCCAAACTGAGCAATCGGGGGAGAAGGGCCTTGGTCAGGGAGGTGACCAAGAAGCTGATGGTCACTCTGACAGAGCTCTGGAGTTACTCTGTGGAGATGGGAGGACCTTACAGAAGAACAACCATCTCTGCTGCACTCCACCAATCAGGCTTTTATGGTAGAGTGGCCAGACGGAAGCCACTCCTCTGTAAATGGCACATTATAGCTCGCTCTGAGTTCCAGACTCTCAGACCATAAGAAACCAGATTCTCTGGTCTGATGAAACCGAGACTGAACTCTTTGGCCTGAATGCCAAGCGTCACATCTAGAGGAAACCTGGTACTATCCCTACGGTGAAGCATGGTGGTGGCAGCATCATGTTGTGGGGATGTTTTTCAGCGGCAGGGACTGAGAGACTAGTTAGGATCGAGGGAATGATGAACGGAGCAAAGTACAGAGAGATCCTTGATGAATACCTGCTCAAGAGCGCTCAGGACCTCAATCTGGGGTGAAGGTTCACCTTCCAACAGGACAACGACCATAAGCACACAGCCAAGACAATGCAGGAGTGGCTTCGGGACAAGTCTCTGAATGTCCTTGAGTGCCCCAGCCAGAGCCCGGAGTTGAACCCAATCGAACATCTCTGAAGAGACCTGAAAATAGCTGTGCGGCAACGCTCCCCATCCAACCTGACAGAGCTTGAGAGGATCTGCAGAGAAGAATGGGAGAAGCTCTCCAAATACAGGTGTTCCCAGCTTGTAGCGTCATTCCCAAGAAGACTCAATGTTGTAATCGCTGCCAAAGATGCTTCAACAACGTACCAAGTAAAAGGTCTGAATACTTATTCTGATATTTCAGTTTTATGATAATGCAGTATAACATGGAAGATTTGTGATTGACAACTTCAGTAGGGTCTGAGATATACACAGGGAGGATTTGCTTGATGTTCAGTCAGAGCATATGAACGTTCGATCCTCTCTCCTTCCTAATGGTTGGAGAAATGAGGACATTGAACACTGCCCTAATATGTTAACCTAAATATCTCAAGACATTAACCCTTTTATTTAACCTATACATTACTTGTTTTTTAAAAATGCATTTCTATACTCTATGCACCAGCAACCTTAGCCAAAGACCATTTCTCAATCTCAGTTGAATTAATTTCCAGGCTTAATGTTGTCTTTGTGCTTCCACTGCCCTCCATGTGACCCAGGAGGATGTGACATAGGCTTACTCTGACCAAACAGACAGCATGTTCCATAGAAATAGATAGGCCTTGATTCCGTCAGTCAGAAGACGTGGTGAGATTGAACCTTTCCGCAACACCTGCATTCCATTCCAGCTGTACTTGGAGGCATGCCAAAATAAAAAAAACTAAAAAAACTTGGCCCAGCACCACATGCAGGACTAGTTCCTAGGCAACCATGTGACACTGTCGACAATTGCTATGGCAACCAACGCATCGCCCTCTCTCAATTCTTTGATGAAATGTGCAAGAATCTTCTCTTTGTGTGTGAATTGTTTCAATCCCTGTGCCATTCTCTAAGTGTGGAGTGAACAGTTGTGAAGATCCAGTCACTACATTCGTAGTGGCTTTTCAAAAGGTGTTCCTCTTCCATTGACATGCTGTCCTTTTCACGTCCTCCTTCCAGCTTTTTAGTTCATGTGAAGGCTCTGTGAAGTGTTTGAGTTCTAGGTATTATCTCTGTAGAATGGATGTACAGTAAGCTCCCCGAGATGTTATGTCTGATATGCCAAGCCGTACACTGTTATGGGCTTCTAAAATACATCTAACCTGTACTCCTCCACAAAAAAATGCATGTTGTGTAGGCTGAGATTTTTATTAATTCACAAAATCCTTATGAACCTAATTTAGGACTTTTCTCAAAATAGTAGAAAACAGTCCATCTTTATGCTAGTGACAAGATCTGTAAAGCACACAGGCTTACAGGCACATTTAAAATGGATTTACATTTGGAAGAGACACAGCACAATTCACTTATGAAGAACAGAAGGTGCCATTCTGAAGTGAAACGTTGTATGTCCAATTATAGATAGATCTCACCATTTCAGATGTGAATCTAAGTCATCTCCAAGAGGTGACCCATACACGACCCCATTATTTACACAATGTTGTGCCTCACTATCAGATTAAAGATCACAGGAATCAATACCAACATCTCACAAGAACCGTGTTCATGATTCAGCTCCACCAATTAAACGTCCCCCGAAATCTTTTAATATTGTCTTTCGCTTAATCACTTCCCAGAGCAGGAGGGGTCGCCCCCAATTAACTGGCTAATTTGACTCTGACACCTCGCCACACTGTTATTTCAGCATAAATACAGTCACAGTCCCACTGGGAAATATGATTGTGTGTGTGTGTGTGTTGGTAACAGGCTAAAGGACATTCAATCATGAGTGGAGTATAAAAGATCTATCAATCATCCTATTTCACTCATACAAAGCTAGAGCTGACAATCCACATCTCATATTAGGAATCACTGTTCGTCACTTGTCATTTTGATCCCTCATCCCTTGAGTCTTTTTTGAAAGGCATTTGAAGTCGGTAATGATGTCCATGGACAGGGTCAGGTGTGTGTGTGTGTGTGTGTGTGAGTGTGTGTGTGTGTGAGATGCACATGTTTGCAGTATCTGGGTGTGTGCGCGCGTGTGCATGCCTGTGTGTCTTTAGACTGTGTGTGTGTGTGTACATTGATTAGCAGAGAGACGGGAACCGCAGGTCGTGCTCGTTCCTGTCAGATTATTAGAAGCATCCAGTCAGGGCCCTGGTAGCCAATGGGGCTCTGTAGTGACTTTTTTAAAGGGTATCTGCCTCCCCCTATTTCCTCAGAGCCCAGGTGCTTTTAATTGTATTTCTGTTACCATATTACTGGCAGAGCACAGCAAAACCATGAGACACACTTCACAACAGCACCCGGACACTGATACTGCAGGCAAAGGTAGGATTCTGAAGTAGTTTTGAAATGTGCTCAACTGCAGTAATTTGACAGTCGGTGGTGTGTGTCACCAAGTTGTGCTATCAATTGTCATTTGAGCTTGAACAATTAAATACATCTCCCCTATATGTATTAAGAATTTGGGAATTCTGAGGCGGTTTTAGGAATCTAGGGTAACATGTTCTTGCTGTAGATTTTTTGAATCAGCCATTCGGGATATTTCTAGACCCATGGCCTTTAACAATAAGCCCCATCATTGAATGAAAATCCCCCAGATTGAGCAGACAGAATAAAAGCTTTTTATTCCCTGAGACCAGACCACTCAGAAGCGCCAACCTCCAAAATGAAAACAGGCTTTTCAAAGCTACAGTGTACTGTAGGCAATCACACAAACCCTTATTATCCCCAGAGAAACGCTTCTTGCAAATCCCATTATGGCAGAATATGAAAGGTCCAGGCCATGGTCAAGGCACTCAATTCTTATGAAGTTCATACAATTTCCACTTCTGAATAAGCACTTGTATTGGTAATAAGGAAAGAGTGAGGTAGAAGGATTTTGGCAAGTGCTGATATGAATGAATTTCATTATAGAATATATAACTTGAAAAGGAACAAAGCCACTTCAGGATCACTAATGTATCTATGAGACCTGGCAGGGGTTGGGGGGGGGGCATAACCTGGCGGGGGTGTCTTTGGTGTCCTCCCCCAGAATTTGTTTGGGCATCTAAAGCTAATTTCCTGCATTCTTACACAATCCAATATGGCGTCTCCATTTACAACGGAAAGTAAGCAAAAATGCACATAGTCATCAAGCTAGGTAAGATATCATTATTAAATGTATTGAAGTGATTGATAAGACTGAACTAGATCAAAGGAAATTCAATAATAAATAATGTGTTACACCTTGAACCAATTGCCTAACAAATGAACAACTCTTGAAAAAATACAAATATACAGTACATTTGGAAAGTATTCACACCCCTTCCCTTTTTACACATTCTGTTACGGTACTCATCAATCTACACACAATACCCCATTCTGCCAAGGCAAAACAGGTTTTTCCGAAATAAATAACAGAAATACCTTGTTTACATAAGTATTCCGACCCTTTGCTATGAGACACGAAATTGAGCTCAGGTTCATCCTGTTTCCATTGATCATCCTTGCTGTTTCTACAACTTGATTGGAGTCCACCTGTGGTAAATTCAATTGATTGGACATGTTTTCGAAAGGCACACACCTGTCTATAGAAGGTCCCACAGTTGACAGTGCATGTCAGAGCAAAAACCTAGCCATGAGGTCTAAAGAATTGTCCGAAGAGCTCAGACACAGGATTGTGTCGAGGGACAGATCTGGGGAAGGGTACCGAAACATTTATGCAGCATTGAAGGTCCCAAAGAACACAGTGGCCTTGGAACCACCAAGACTCTTCCTAGAGCTGGCTGCCCGGCCAAACTGAGCAATCGGGGGAGAAGGACCTTGGTCTGGGAGGTGACCAAGAAGCCGATGGTCACTCTGACAGAGCTCTAGAGTTCCTCTGTGGAGATGGGAGAGCCTTCCAGAAGGACAACCATCTCTACAGCACTCCACCAATCAGGCCTTTATAGTAGAGTGGCCAGACGAAGCCCCTCCTCAGTAAATGGCACATGACAGCTCGATCTGAGTTTGTGTCATGTATCTCCAGACTCTCAGACCATAAGAAACCAGATTCTCTGGTCTGATGAAACCAAGATTGAACTCTTTGGCCTGAATGCCAAGCATCACATCTGGAGGAAACCTGGCAGAGAGCCAGCGGGTGCAGGCAGGTGCAGGCGGGAGCGGGATGAATAAATCGGTCCTGCGCAGACCTCTACTGTGCACCATGACAGTGAAGGCTGTAACATTAGAGCTGTTTATTACTGTCAGTGTAAAAAGTAGGGAATTAGCTAGGGAAACTGACAGATCAATAGCGTTACATTGCCATACAGACTAATAAAACTCACATTGCACTGAAAACAATTCTGAATATCAATCTTCAATCGTTTGGCCAATGGTTTCATCAGTTGATTCAGGTCTAGTGTGATTGAGGCAAAATAATAGCTAACGTTAGCCGACTTTTGGCGAGCTCTCTTAATGGTACATCAACTGGCGAAAGCGAGCCAAGTTCATTTACTTCTGATACGGGACAAAACAAAGTCTACAAAACATTTCCATACAAACAACAGCTGTTAGTAATAATAGCCACCTCAAATTGCTATCTGACAGATAACTAGAGGCTAGAGCTGACCTGGCTGTGGTAGCTACTAGCCAGCGTAGCTTATTCATTTACCTCAGTTGAGAGGAGATGAAACAATATCTAACATTACATGTCAGTTATAATACTAGCTCAGCACTGCGAATAAACACTTGTTTCATTTTTTTCTGGTAAGTTAAACAGCAGTTACCTTGCCAGCTACATCAGTGAACTAAAGTTTAGTGACCTAAAGTTTCTGCTCTGCTTGCTTTTTAAAACTCAGTGAAGAGTGCAACACATACACACTGAACTATGCTCAACTTTCTGGTGCTGGTCCAGCCAGCCTTCCAGAAGCTTTTCCTTCACACAGCCTATCAGCCTGCCCTATGGTGACCACAAGGTCCTAAATCCAGTCAGCTGAACACTGCAAAATAGGCTACCCAACTGCTCTGAGGCGGCCGGAAGGTCTTAAAGCATATTGTTGCTGCTTTTTGTATCACATTGCAATGATATAACTGGGGGGAGAAAAATGCAATTTCAGAATGTGGGGGAGACATGACGCTCCCGTCCCCAGTGAAAGTTGTGCCCCTGATGCCTGGTATCGCAATATTGTCAGGGTGGTTCTAAGGAACGTAGCCTTCTGTCACAGCAGTTAAACACTATTTCTTCTGTCTAACACATTCAACAGGTCACGTCTCCACCTTTTGTCCATGTGAATATGTGTTTGTGCTGAAAATATTGAAGGACTGGTCCTATATGTACCTCCTCAGACCTTTGAAGAGCAAGTCAGTCAGTCGATCAGTCACTGCTGAGCAATAATAAGTAAGACATGCTCTGTTCAAGGAATAGCAGGGGATCCCAATGAGGTACAGCAACTTCAAGGCTGTAACATCAAAGGGAGGAGAGACAGAAGTGCACGAGGTCTGACACCAGGGTCTTGTAGTCGCTATACCTTGTTAGGATGTCCTGCTGTTCCCTCATTGACATTTTGGCAAAGTCTGCTATCAAGGAGAAATGACGGAGGAATGTGTGATTTACAGTTCCAGGGTTTCTGCATGACTTTGGTGTGGCATGTTTATATAGGGCTGTTATGGTGACCGTAACCCCGTCGGTTACAAGTCATGACCGCAGTCAAGTTCAGAGTGACCATTTAGTCACGGTAACTAGGCTTCTCCAAAACGGCACTCTAATGCTGCACATTAGTAGCCTTCCAAACTTGCTACCTGCCTGGTACTCAGCACTCTATTGTCCCTGTAATCACTCTGACATCAATGCAAACGTAGGTAAAATCGGCAAAAATCCTATTAACTTCACAGATCTTCATTGTAAAGGGTTTTAACACTGTTTCCCATGCTTGTTCAATGAACCATAAACAATTAATGAACATGCACCTGTGGAACGGTCATTAAGACAATAACAGCTTACAGACGGTAGGCAATTAAGGTCACAGTTATGAAAACTTAGGACACTAAAGAGGCCTTTCTACTGACTCTGAAAAGCACCAAATTAAAGGTGCCCAGGGTCCCTGCTCATCTGTGTGAACGTGCCTTAGGTATGCTGCAAGGAGGCATGAGGACTGCAGATCTGGCCAGGGCAGTAAATTGCAATGTCCGTACTGTGAGACGCCTAAGACAGCGCTACAGGAAGACAGGACGGACAGCTAATTGTCCTCACAGTGGCAGACCATGTGTAACAATGCCTGCACAGGATCGGTACATCCGAACATTACACCTGCGGGACAGGTACAGGATGGCAACAACAACTGCCCGAGTTACACCGGGAACGCACAATCCGTCCATCAGTGCTCAGACTGTCCGCAATAGGCTGAAATAGGCTTGTAGGCCTGTTGTATGTAAGGCAGGTCCTTGTTGTCATTGCAGGCAACTTCAACTCTGTGCGTTACAACTAACACATCCTCCTCCCTCATGTGGGTACCCTTCCTGCAGGCTCATCCTGACATGACCCTCCAGCATGACAATGCCACCAGCCATGTTGCTCGTTCTGTGCCTGATTTCCTGCAAGACAGGAATGCCAGTGTTATGCCATGGCCAGCGACGAGCCCGGATCTCAATCCCATTGAGCACTTCTGGGACCTGTTGGATCGGAGGGTGAGAGCTAGGGCCATTCCCTCCAGAAATGTCCGGGGAATTGCAAGTGCCTTGGTGGAAGAGTGGGGCAACATCTCACAGCAAGAACTGGCACATCTGATGCAGTCCATGAGGAGAAGATGCACTGCAGTACTTAATGCAGCTGGTGGCCACACCAGATACTGATTGTTACTTTTGATTTTTGATCCCCCCTTTGTTCAGGGACTCATTATTGCATTTCTATTAGTCACATTATGTCTTAGTTGTTGAATCTTGCTATGTTCATACAATTATTTACACATTTTAAGTTTGCTGAAAATAAATGCAGTTGACAGTGAGAGGATGTTTCTTTTTTTGCTGAGTTTAGTTTTGATGTCCTCTAATACATTGAACAAAAAATTCAAATGCAACATGCAACAATTTCAAAGATTTTACTGAGTTACAGTTCATGTATGGAAATCATTCAATTGAAATAAATTCATGGGACTGGGAATACAGAATTTCACAGAACTGGGAATACAGATATGCATCTGTTGGTCACAGATACCTTTTTAAAAAAATAGGGGCGTGGATCAGAAAAGCAGTTTGTATCTGGTGTGACCATCATTTTCCTCATGCAGTGTGTGGAATGTTGTCCTCCCACTCCTCTTCAATGGCTGTGCGAAGTTGCTGGATATTGGCGGGAACTGGAACACACTGTTGTACACATCGACCCAGAGCATCACAAACGTGCTCAATGGGTTACATGTCTGGTGAGTATGCAGGCCATGGAAGAACTGGGATATTTTCAGCTTCCAGGAATTGTCTTCAGATCCTTGTGACACGAAGCTGTGCATTATCATGCTGAAACATGAGGTGATGGCAATGGGCCTCAGGATCTCTTCATGGTATCTCTGTATATTTAAATTGTCCGTTGTCCGTAGCTAATGCCTGACCATACCAGAACGCCACCGCCACCATGGGGCACTCTGGCAAGAGCTCTGGTGGACATTCCTGCAGTCAGCATGCCAATTACTGACTCCCTCAACCTGAGACATCTGTGGCATTGTGGTGTGTGGCAAAACTTCACATTTTAGAGTGGCCTTTTATTGTCCCCAGCACAAGGTGCACCTGTGTAACGATCATGCTGTTTAATCAGCTTCTTCATATCCCACACCTGTCAGGTGGAAATGCTCACTAACAGGGATGTAAACAAATTTGTGCACAATATTTGAGCAAAATAAGCTTTGGAACATTTCTGGGATCTTTCATTTCATCTCAGGAAACATGGGACCAACATGTTGCATTTTAATTGTTGTTCAGTATAAAAAAGGTTCCTATCAGCTTTCTATATTTATTTCTCAACTTTCCTAAATTAAGCATATAGCTTCTCTTTACAAAAGGAGTATAGCCTACCTGGCTGGCATGAAAATGAACCACTGGAAAAGCGTCCTCCATTCGCTATTTAAGTGCATAGATGTACCTGTTCCGAGACAGGTGCATGACAAAACTAATTTCACACATATACTAAATAATATATGTAAAACAAGATTAAATTAAGTATAGTCTGATGGGTGACAATATAATCACTTGTAAATTATGTATTATCACTTATAGAACGGGTGTGTCTAATCCTGGATGCTGATTGGTTAAAACCGCATTCCAGCTGGTGTTTATTCCACAAGTTGAAATGCCTATTTACTCTGTTCCATCTCAGTGCGCAATCCAATGTCTCATCAGCCCAGCCAGACAATTTTTCTCCCCTGTAAAATGGAGCAAGACATTATCTCCCATTTCTAGACTAGCGATTGGTTTTCAATAGCAGAGATTTGTATAAAACTTGCGCTCTGTCTCTTTGACATTTGTAACATTTGTTTCAATATTGAAATTCGATCACCAGCTGTCCCATAGTAATGAATGTCTAGGGGTCAGGAGTCGGGATAAGAAAGACAGGCAGGTGTAGTATGGGTGATCTATATATGTTTATATTAGTTACTGTGCTGTTACTAAGCAGTAATGTATATGACACCTAATAGGTAATGCACATGTGCACGATTGGGCCGGGCCGTAGAGCACGAGAGGTTTTTACTAAACGACACTAGGTTGTACTCTCGTCTCCTGCCTGGTCATTTTCTCCACAACACTCGCACTGAAGGACAAGTTGACCAATAAAATAGGTCAACTTTTGTACTATGGAGGATAGTAGATTGATATAGGCTAGTGATTTTGCTGTTTCTTTCTCATATTGTTGGCTGAGGAAAAGTAAATGTGGAATCTACAATATGCGCCTCGGAATTCGATAAGACGCCTGCAGTTGCGTCACCGATGTCAGTCTTCACTTGTAGCCTACTTCGGAGCTGAGACGCCTGTGAGAAGGACCAGATGACCTGATTGGCATTGGCTAATAAGAATTGCAGTATCTGAGAGAGCCATGTGAGTGAGAGGGTCTTTGGAGCATGGCAATTGGCAGCCGGGAGAAGGGGGCATTATGGCCACACAAGGGGGATGCCAAATTCGAGGCCTGGTGAGAATTTTATCAAGTGCTTGTCAAATTGTGAATGAGAGGCTGATAAAGTGTGTGCAGCCTGCACAAGAAACAAAGCAGAGCTCAGGCCTTTCATGCAACTTTTTTCAAATCATCATTAGAGTCACATCATGCAGCCTTAGAATGTATTAAAAATCAAAACATATAGCCCAATGTTTGTACCACAACTAAAGTTGCATAAAGTCAGTTGCATAAATTAACACACACCACCAACTGTCAAATGAAGCATATAGGAGGACCTGTTTCTTTGTTAACCCCTCAACACAGAACAGCTGCATGTGCACACACCCTCGGAAATCTTTTGGAGAAAATATCCTTTCTATTTTATTCAGCTATGTTCAATTGTATTCTTCATACTATAAAATAATGCCACAGAATTCTAAGCAAATCTTGTCTGCTAAATGAACTAGTGTAGCCCACAGCCATATGGCATAGCCAGATCAGGACCTAACAAGGACAACTCAGAGTATGCTATCTTGTTCTTCTGAAATAGACAACATTTTCTTCATATCATGTTTCTTTAGAACTGTCTAAAATAAATCATGGATTTATTGTGATGGTGTAGGCTATATTACATGGATTTATTAGACTTTTTAATATGTAGATGTTCCAAAGGTCTGCATCAGTGGCTTGTAGGTTATGCGTTGAAGCCAGTAGATGCTAAACGTGTTTATGTTAATTAACGGTAAATTACCGTGAGACCGGCAGTTATTTGCTTGACAATCACCTGCTGACAAAATGTAATGACTGCCACAACACTAGGCATTGTAGACTGCAACACAAGATAATTCCTTTCAAAGATATGAACACAAACAAAGATGTACAAGCTGACATTTAGGTTATTGTTCCCATGAAACAAAGCTACCTCCCATCCCCCCAGTATGGTGAAATCTAGGAAAACCTGGTCTATGACCTTATAACATCCTATCTCCACGTAGGACACAAATTGTTCCTCCTCTGGGTCCATTAGATAGACCCCAGTGTCCATTCAGAGACCATCAAGTTAATCTAGCCATCTGTTCTTCTCTGGCCAGACAGGGGAAATAGCCTGTTTTTGGAGAGTGGAGAAGTGAATGTCTAGCTATTTTAAAAGCAGCTGCTCTTTGAGCTTTCGGCAATGGCCATGAAATAGCCCATGTCATTACATCTCGTTAGTGAAGTAATCTGTGATGTAGGGTACTGGTGGTGGATGATGTGTATGACAAGACTCCTTATCAGACTCCTTCTGCTCTGGTTGAGTTGAGTTGACTGATGACTTAGCTACTTGGAATGCATCACAAATAAAATGTGTAATCCAAAACCCCTTAAGCTCCTTTATAAACTCAACCGGACATAGAAATGACAAAAAAAAAGGCACTCTAGTCAGACATGACATTGAATGCCATTTCCTCTTGTGCAAGTTGACTTAGTGAGAAAGACACAATCTTTGAAAATAATTATTGTTAGCTACCCTCCACTCTAGCTATGGAGGTGGACATGATCAATCAATATAGCCACCTGGTGCTGGCATTACACATGAAAGCTTTCTAGTGAAAAGCCTCCACAGGATTAGTGCTATCGTCAAGGAGATGACATTTTATTGACATGCTGTATGAGAGAAAGCGGGGATGTCAGTGGAGGAAACAGGGAGCTAAAACAGGCCTATAAAAGGCTTTGCCTTTCAACATGTCGCGTTACCCCCTGAGTTTAATACCCATAGTGCAGGTGATGGTTCGGGGTCTCTCTTCAGCTCTGGCGGTTCACACACATGAACAGGACACGTACAGTGAGGACAGGAGTGCTATGAAATCCTCTGTCTGATGGGTGCAAGTGGTTGCCATATTAGTACAAACACAGTAGACCATGGTTTCTAATTAGTCGAAAGGTAAGTACTATGTAAACACTTTTTCAGAGAGCAATTTATTAATCAGAAAGTGCTATGGAAAAAAGCTCAATCGTAATATTACAATTGTGATTACGCACTTGAACCCGATCGAACGTCTCTGGAGTGACCTGAAAAGAGCTGTGCAGCGACGCTCCCCATCCAACAGAGCTTGAGAGGATTTGCAGAGAAGAATGGGATAAACTCCCCAAATACAGGTGTGCCAAGCTTGTAGCGTCATACCCAATAAGAATTGAGGCTGTAATCACTGCCAAATGTGCTTCAACAAAGAACTGAGAAAAGGGCCTCAATACTTGTGTCAATGTATCATCCTTTTACACTGAAGGAAATCCCGAATATCATGGATATAATGGAACTAGTGAATATATGGAGGCTTAAATATCTTGACCGAGTGAGATATACATGGCGGAGGCTCAATCAAGCTAGTCTTCTTCACTGCTTTGTTAAGGCATTCTCGCTGGCACCAACAGTTTAGAAAGTGTTGATAGGGGACAGAATGCGGTCGGACCATGAAATAATTACATTACTCTTACAGAATTTCCACGTGGGCGAGGTTACTGGAAATGTAATCAAAGCCTGTTGGATGGCAACTTGTTTTTAATTAGGACAGAATAATTTATTGCTGGCTTTTCTGACATAATATAGGTACAGTAGATCCCCTTATTGTATGGGACAGTTTTAAATGTGCCTTTAGATGCCATGCAATTCAATACTCATCTTTGAAACAAAAGCAATTCAAGAAAGAAATAGAGGGACTAACAGTACAGATAGATAGCAATAAAACAGTACCATAGAGGCACAGAATAGGTTAGAGGAAAAACAAAGAAATGGATTAACTTAATTCAAGAAAGATCAGGTGTAATATATTATAAAAATAAAGTGAACTGAATGGAATATGGGGAAAAATTCACTTTTGTTCTTATTCTTCAACATATAAATGATACCAAAAAATAATGTTCTAAAACATGTTACAAATGATGGGGTCACCTATGATTCACCAAACAATATTTTGATAGAGGAAGCAAAGTACTTTAAGTTTATGTTTTCGTTTCAGTCTCCTCCTCCATTTCCACTAACCAAAGTTAATTGTACAGATTTTTTTCCTATTAATAATGTAAAATTAACAGCTGTACAGAAATGCTCAAATTACAGAAGAGGAACTTCTTCATGCAATTAAAGCTATTAAGTTTGGGAAAACTCCAGGGCTGGAAATCATACCAGTTGAAGTATACCAAACCTTTTTTGATGCACTCGGAGGGCCATTATTAGCCTGTTTTAACTACTCCTATAAAAATGGTAGATTATCACATACTCAACAAGAAGGTCAGATTTCATTATTACTGAAACAGGACCCAAGTGGTGTCCAGTGGTGTCCAGTCCAAAAATGTGGAGGCCCCTTACACTTTAGTGTTGCGATGCAAAAATTATAGCAAAGTGCATCGCTCATAGAATTTAAAAGGTATTGTCGGATATTATTCATCCAAATCAGACAGGTTTTTTACATGGATGATGCATTGGAGATAATATAAGACAAGAACTGGAAACAATAGAACACTATGAAAAATCTGGGAAACCAGGCCTGGTATTCATAGCTGACTTTGAAAAGGCTTTTGAAGAAGTACGACTGGAATATATATATATATAATTGTACGGATATATATATAAATATATATAAATATATATATATATATATATATATATATATAAATGCCTGGAATATTTCAATTTTGGAGAATCTCTTATACAATGGGATAAAGGTGTAAAATAGTAAATACTGGCTACTTCTTATATATATGGTTGTATCCCCCATATATATATTGCTGCGAAGCGACAGAAGCATTAGATAATTTGTTTTGGTAATGTTTTGTAACGTTACAGCCTTATTCTGAAATTGATTCAATAGTTTTTTTCCCCTCATCAATCTACAAACAATACCCCATAAAGACAAATAAAAAACAGGTTTTTAGACATTTTTGCTATTACACTGCTCAAAAAATAAAGGGAACACTTAAACAACACAATGTAACTCCAAGTCAATCACACTTCTGTGAAATCAAACTGTCCACTTAGGAAGCAACACTGATTGACAATAAATTTCACATGCTGTTGTGCAAATGGAATAGACAACAGGTGGGGGTAGTGTATATATATATAAAAAATTGAAATATCACATTTACATAAGTATTCAGAGCCTTTACTTAGTACTTTGTTGAAGCACCTTTGGAAGCGATTACAGCATAGGGTGTTTTGGGGTATGACGCTACAAGCTTGGCACACCTGTATTTGGGGAGTTTCTCTCATTATTTTCTGCAGATCCTCTCAAGCTCTGTCAGGTTGGATGGGGAGCGTTGCTGCACAGCTATTTTCAGGTCTCTCCAGAGATGTTTGATCAGGTTCAAGTCCAGGCTCTGGCTGGGCCACTCAAGGACATTCAGAGAGTTGTCGTGAAGCCACTCCTGCATTGTCTTGGCTGTGTGCTTAGGGTTGTTGCCCTGTTTGAAGGTAAACCTTCACCCCAGTCTGAGGTACTGAGTGCTCTGGAGCAGGTTTTCATCAAGGATCTCTCTATACTTTGCTCCGTTCATCTTTCCCTCGATCCTGACTAGTCTCCCAGTCCCTGCCGCTGAAAAACATCCCCACAGCATGACACTGCCACCACCATGCTTCACCGTAGGGATTGTGCCAGGTTTCCTCCAGGTGTGATGCTTGGCATTCAGGCCAAAGAGATTAATCTTGGTTTCATCAGACCAGAGAATCTTGTTTCTCATGGTATGAGAGTCTTTAGGAGCCTTTTGGAAACTCCAAGTGGGCTTTCATGTGCTTTTTACCGAGGTGTGGCTTCCGTCTAGCCACTCTACCATAAAGGCCTGATTGGTGGAGTGCTGCAGAGATGGTTAACCTTCTGGAAGATTCTCCCATCTCCATAGAGGAACTCTAGAGCTCTATGAGAGTGACCATCGGGTTCTTCGTCACCTCCCTGACCAAGGCCCATCTCCCCCAGTTGCTTAGTTTTGCCAGGCGGCCAGCTCTGTGTACAGCTCTGTGTATATGTATACAGTATCAGTCAAACCTTTGGGCACACGTACTCATTCCAGGGTTTTTCTTTATTTTGACTATTTTCCACATTGTAGAATAATAGGGAAAACTATGAAATAACACATATGGAATCATGTAGTAACCACAAAAGTGTTAAACAAATCCAAATATATTTTATATTTGCAATTCTTCAAAGTAGTCACCTTTTGCCTTGACAGCTTTGCACACTCTTGGCATTCTCTCAACCAACTTCATGAGGTAGTCACCTGGAATGCATTTCAATTAACAGGTGTGCCTTGTTAAAATGTCATTTGTGGAATTTCTTTCATTCTTAATGTGTTTGAGCCAATCAGTTGTGTTGTGACAAGGTAGGGTTGGTATACAGAAGATAGCCCTATTTGGTAAAAGACCAAGTCCATTGTATGGCAAGAACAGCTCAAATGAGCAAAGAGAAACGACTGTCCATCGTTTCTTTAAGGCATGAAGGTCAGTCAATCCGGAAAATTTCAGGAACTTTTAAACTTTCTTGACGTGCAGTCGCAAAAACCATCAAGCACTATGTGTAACGCTCCGGGTGTCGTGGGTGTGGAGTCAGACGCAGGAAACAGAGAGTGTAATGCTGTGCTCTTTAATGCACAAACACACCACAGGGTGCTCACAACCAAACTGCCCCAAACACGGGGGAAGAAACTAGTACAACCGAAATACACGACCAGGAACAAACACGTTCCTCTACTACAGAACCGAAGGTCACAATAATTAATCCCGCACAAAAAACAGGCGGGCCGGCTGTCTAATAAAGCCCAACTAATCATTCACGAACAGGTGCTAACAATAAACATACAAGGAGGGGGAGGAAAGACAATCAGTGGCAGCTAATAGGCCGGTGACGATGACCGCCGAGCGCCACCTGACTGGGAAGGGAAGCCACCCTCGGTCGGACTCGTGACACTATGATGAAACTGGCTCTCATGAGGGAAGGAAGACCGCCAAGGGAAGGAAGACCCAGAGTTACCTCTGCTACAGAGGGTAAGTTCAATAAAGTTACCAGCCTCAGAAATTGCAGCCCAAATAAATCACAGAGTTCAAGTAACAGACACATCTCAATATCAACAGTTCAGAGGAGACTCCGTAAATCAGGCCTTTATGGTAGAGTTGCTGCCAAGAAACCACTACTAAAGGACATTTATAAGAAGAAGAGACTTGCTTGGCCCAAGAAACACAAGCAATTGACATTAGACCGGTGGAAATCTGTATTTTGATCTGATGAGTCAAAATATAAAAATGTTGGTTCCATCCGCCGTGTCTTTGTGAAACTTAGAGTAGGTGAAAAGATGATCTCTTCATGTGTGGTTCCCACAGTGAAGCATGGAGGAGGAGCGATTCAAGTGTGCAAAGCTGTCATCAAGGCAAAGGGTTGAATAACCTTGAATAATCTAAAATTTAAAATATATGTTGATTTGTTCAACCCTTTTCATAATACAAATAAAGAAAAACCCTTGAATGAGTAGGTGTGTCCTAACCTTTGACTAGGACTGTATAATGATGAGACAACAAGAAGAGTAGGCCTAACGAACAGCAAAAGCCCTAGCTATGTCAATCTACTACCCCCCATAGTTCAAAAGTTGACCTATTCTGTGCGAGAAATAAATATTCCAAATATAGTCTGGGACAGTTGTGGGATGCAATAGATCTCAAATTAGTACAACAATTAGCATCAAATAGACTTTTCTACACAATGAGGCTGATGCAACATATCAGAACGTTAAGCTTAAACTATTATGCTATTTCTTCACATTATAAGCGCAGCAATGTGCACACGGCAGTAGGCTGTAAGCACAAATGTTCCATTAGCGGGAAAACACCATTATCAAAAGTGACCACAAATGTGATTATTCATGTAATGCTTTTATTATAAAAGTGTATTTTAATGGTGAAAATGATCTTCCCCAAACTTAACTCATGCGATGCTTATATATGCCAGTTAGGCTCTACAACCCTTGCAAAGTTGATTAATGTGCTTCATTTAAAAAAAAGTTGTTTGGCCACTTTAGTTGCGATCCAAACCTTATCAACACACATAGGCCTATGGGCCAGGCTACATGAGGTGTGCAACTACTAAAAGTAGCAAAAAAAGGCATTGTTTCTTGCCTCACGCTGAACATCATTCACAAGTGATAATATATAATTCACAAGTGATAGGCTAATACTGTCACCCATCAAACTGTTCTTAATTTAATCTTACTACTAAATACTAAATAATATATTTGTGAAATTTGTTTGGATGTAGAATGGACCATTATCATGCACCTGTCTCGAAGCAGGGGCCGGGGAATAAAATACATGTCATATGCTCTTAAATAGAGAATGGAGGATGCTTTTCCCATGGTTAATTTTCATGCCAGCCAGGTAGGCTATACTCCTGTTGTATAGATAAGCAATGTGCTTAATATTAGGAAAGTTGAGAAAAAATATAGTAGGACTCGCCTATAGAAAGCTGATGGAATGCTATTCTTTTAACAGAGGCCATTACAATTGCATCGCCTATAGAAAATGTAGCGCAAGATGAGCTCATGGGCCCTCATGAAGTGTTTGATTTTGATTTTCAATTACATTTGCATTGATGTCAGAGTGATTAGAGGGACAATAGAGTTTGGAGTACCAGGCAGTTAGCACGTTTGGTAGGCTACTAATGACCCTCAGCAGCATCAGAGCTTGGAGAAGCCTAATTACCGTGAATAAACAGGCACATGGAATTTGACTGCCTTCACGACTCGTGACCGCAGGTGTGGCGGTAATACGGTCACTGCAACAGCCCTACTTGTAGGAAGCAATCACTCCCCTATTGCTGACTACAAATGATCTATCACTGAGCTAGTAACTCAATAACTTGCAAAGGATATGAACAAAATGTGCACATGTGGCTACATGCAGGTCTCGCTAAGATATCAAAACAAGCGCATCTAATGGCGACCGCTCATGCTGTAACACAGTCCAGTTCAAAGTAAATGGCACAGATCGATATATGGCAATGGTCTATTTGCATATAGTTTTACTCTAACTTTGATCGTTTATGCCGCACTGGTCTGTGTAGAGTATGGGCTGAGTAGCGCGTGTGCCAATGCCAATGCATTGTTGTTCGGGCCATTTAAAAAGAAATGTGTTTCAAAATTTGGTGATCACACCGATAATAGATCCGTTGTTGTATTACTTGTACTCACAGCTGAGTGAGCATACGTTTAAATCATTTGCTTTTTCTTTTTTCTTTTACTGGGCTGATGGTGCCTACATCTGATGGTCCGTCTCAGCAGAAGGAGAGAGCAGCATACTGAGGGTCCGCCTCTCAACATCCCTCCTATCTCCCTTTCCTCCACTGACACTGACCAAAAAGGGACACCGTCTTCCAGCTGATGGCGAAACTCGAGTTGCACCACATTATTTCTGCCTCATGCACAAATTCATGTTATTACTCCTATGAACAGAGAAAGTGAAATATTCCTCAATATTAAAAAAGACCCAAGCCTTTAATAACAACAACGTAAGCCTATAGATCTACTTTCCTACTCATTCATTACTGCTGCAGTGCTTGTTGTAGCGCGGAAATGGCAAAAACGCACATTTTATGGCTTGTGAAAGTGTTGAATACAAAGTGTTGACAGTGCTCACTCATAAAAACAGCATCTCTTTGCTGTATTCTTCGACAGTTTCTGTCTAGTCATGGCTTTAAACGTTTAGAAATCTCACAGTATAAACTTTGCTTTAGCTTTCTTTTATGTCTGATACTTTACTGCAGACATAGTCAACTGAGCCATCCGATTGGCCAGCGTTAGGCCTATAGTGCACTTGATTTTTTCTCTGGGATTGCCGGGAAGGCAGAGTTTGTACCTTCAGACATTAAATGGTTCAAAATGGCAACAGTTTGCCTCTCCGGCGTGCAGGGTAGCTGAATCAGGTGCACTTACCGCCAACAGCCCGAGAAGAATAAAAAAAAAATAGGAACACAAGGCTTTATCATTGGGGCTTTTTACAGAACTGTTTGGCAATCGACTAGGAACGCTTTGGTGAATGACCAGTCAATCTATTTTCACTGGTTGGTGACCACTTCTCAAGAAAGTTGAGTGAAGTTCCATATCCTGCTTCTCTCTGCTGATTTTGCTGTGTCTCGGGCTACTGCGCTCGCACGTTTGCAGCTCAGAAGGAACATCGCTAAGGAGTATTTCTGTCTGTAATGAAGCCCTTTTTATGGGTAAAATCTCATTCTGTGGTTAGGCCTGGCTCCCAAGTGGGTGGGCCTATGGCCTCCCAGGCCCACCCATGGCTGCACCCCTGCCCAGTCACATGAAATCCATAGATTAGGGCCTAATGAATTTATTTCAATTGACTGATTTCCTTATATGTACTGTAACTCAGTAAAATTGTTGAAATTGTGTTTTTATATTTTTGTTCAGTATAAGTGAACAGTTAGAGATGAGGAACAGCAGAAACAACACCATCTGTCCTCACTTCTATTTCTATACTGCGAGAGCTTAGGCATCGATGATGCATTTCTGGATCCATCCACTCTAAAACACTGTTTCTATTTAATATTGTCTGTGGGTAAATGTAAATAGGTGAATATAAAACAGATTTTATTTGATTGAACCCTAATACAACACTATAATCCACGATGTTGAACAGTTTGAGGTTGAAATGTAGCTATACAATAGCCTCAGTGGGGTTTAGGCTTAGCGGTCTAAAACAGGCTAATTTCATAAACCACCTCAAATGGTTAATTGATTTTTGGTTTATCAGTTAATTGCATGTTGTTGAGATATAAAAAGTAATTACATGTTACTTAATTGCACATATTTTCATTAAATGCTTTCTTAAGTACCTACTCAGGAGAATCCCATTTTCGAAATGAGAAAATCAATCCGCTATGATTCCATTCCAAATATAACACCCCAACCATTTGGGCAATTCCAGCATTAATTACATTTGCATGCAAAATCACAACGTTAATGCCTCACAGAATGAACAAACCAAATATAAAATATAAATCATATTTTTGATGTGTGTGTCTATAGTAACCCTAGAAAGCGGACTTCTAAATATTGTCATGTTGGAGAAATAAAGTCAGCGTTTGAAAGTCTTAGGTCAAAACATAGATAGCCATTTTGAAGGAAAGGCTTGGCTGAACACAAAAAATATCATTTTGAAAAGACGATCATTTCCTTTATGACTTTATAGAGGGAAATACACGTTATGGATGTTACACCCTTCGTTATGAGTGTTGCAGTCTGAAATAGACATTCACATCTTTCATGATTTCACGATCAAAATCTATCATTACACATTTAAAAACATTCCAAATGACAACAGAAGGTCAGCAGAAGGCATAGTAGTTTAGAATTGCAAAATTACAGATAGCCTGAATAGTATACAATAAGTCTGATTTGAGTATACATTAAGAAAAAATCCCCCTACTTGATATATATCAAATTAACCTTTACCAGTTGAATGTAGACAAAAATATATATTTTTTTGTATTACAACTTTTCTGAAATATTGTAACAAAAATGCAAATGAGACAATATACAGTACATGTGCCTATATTCCCAATCCACTTTTCTGGCCACATTTTAGGGGGGCTTTAATTTTCATTCTATCTAAAAAAAAAAAAAAAACATTTAAAAAACAGTACTACCATGTATGAGAAATGCATTTCAGCAAATATTTTCGAAGACAATCTTAGCTAAAACATAATTTTCAAGATATCAACTATTGCTTCTGTAAAAGTCTGAAGAATACATCTCGGAACAAGAACACAAAATGTGCACTGGGTGAAAAGGCTCAATATCAGCAGATATTTCTTCATCTATCGATATACAGTATTTCCGGATACATTAAATTTATATTATATACTATGTAAGGAGTAGACATGCTCCAAATATGTACAGTATGTCCTCAATATTATTTGCAGAGCTAGAATATTCTCTGTAATGGGACAGTTTCTACATGCATCCAATCCGGATCTTAAATCTCCCTGCTACCGCATGAGTCCAGGGAGATATCTGTGGTGATATACGTTCAAGACACGCACCTGATGCGCATGCACCCGCTTACATATTTGTAGAATATTCCAACTCCGGAAAGGATTCATACTTAGGCATGAAGGAATCCACAGATTTTCAGAAATGTATATCTGTAGTCATTAACTGATCATTTAGGTATCGTATTTTTAAAAAAAGAAGCATAATTTCAATAGATATCCTTACATGATATGTAATATTCATCCTCGTATGTCTGAACAAAATGGGATAAATCAGACTCATGAAATGTCCAGCAGACAAATGATTTTACATATCTGAGCATATTCAGTAGAAGGCTATACAAGGCACGGAAAGGCAAGCATTGTCATTTTTAATCCAAGTTGCTATTTCCAAAGCACATCTCTGCTATTTCTGTTTAAAAATGCAGCATAGCAAATCCAGATCTCCAATTACAATACATTTTCTGAAAATATGCAAACGTAGGCCAAACTTTGCTAAAAATGTATTTGATTCATTTAATTGAAAATAAAAGTTGTACACTCTCAGTACTCCTGCCTGCCCTGTTTGTTGTTATGGACAATGTGATGGGTGCAGATTGGATTGTCAGCACCGGTCCCTCGCAGTCCAGACCCAACGCAGTGGTAGTGTTGGTTTGTGATCCACTCCAAACTGTCAATGCATAAATCATGAATCAAAATTAAGTCGATATTGCAAGAAAACATAACCATACCACAAGGTAGCTACTTTACCTGCTTCATTCATGATGAAAAAACTAACTGGAACAAGCTGGCTAGCTGCTAGTTAGCTAGCTAAGCTAGTTAGATATTTTATAATAACCAGTAATACAAAATATGCCTAAACATTTTATTTGTCACCTCGAGGCTTGATAGGGGGTAAAGGCAATTTCATTATTTGTTAGCTAGCTAGGCTACCAGTTACCTTTTAACATTACCCCCTATCAAACCTAGAACATATGTAATTCATGTTGCTAGGCTACCAGTTACAGTGCTTTTAGCTTGCGGTTAGCACGCACCTTTGGATGTTACATTGCCTGTTGCAGTCACCCCCCTATCTTTACAAGACTGAAGAACACGCATGGGTCATTTCACGAAATGGGTGCCTTTTGCGTCCCTTTGATATTTTAATTTGAAATTGTGCACCAATATTGCATTTTAAAAGCATGTTATATTAAATATCAGTGCCCTTTAATATAGATAATCTATATATCCGATTTTTTTATATGAATAAAGACTTGCTAAAGTGCCAAAATTCTGCAAAGTTCCTCCATCAACCCTCTAGATAGATTTTAACCCACTTATCCCCCACATTCACAACCCTAGTTATTTTGTTGCTTTGTCAAAGCCATGTCTGAGGTTATTTATTTCATGTGATTGGTGATTCATTCTGTCCCTCATTTTAAGATGAAACCTGTTACGTGAACCGAATTCTCCTTTTAATGTGGTGACACTATTAATAAAACATATGCCAATTTGATGGTGTTTTGTGGTGGAAAACAACTGTCATGACGTTGGCCTGGGGGTAGGTTCATGACAGTCATAAATACCTCTTCCCCCCTTTTTCCTCTCTCTACCCTACTGATGTTACATTTGCAAACCTCTTGGTTAACATAGAGATTCTGGGGACATCAGAAGGTGGGGGAAAATGAACTATATTCTGGTAATCCGACCAATTGAACATATGTGGTGGTACTTAATGAATATGATGTCAGTTCGGTTGTCATTTGAGACATTCTCATCAATGATAAGATGGCATAAACTCTACAGTGTAAAGTCTACACATCAGAGTTATCGGATTCCCATGGAGTTGTTGTTCAATTTAAATGTTTGAATATGAAATTATTTGTGATGGGATGAAATGTGATTTTAGCTTCTGAAATGTGAGAATTGGGTTTTCATGAGTGAATTAGGCCCGACTCAGTGGCCCGCCCACGTGAAGAGACATAGGTTGTAAACTATGAAACACACCCCTTTTCTCCGATTCCTATATAAAGCCTTGACGACAATATAACCTCCTGTTCCAAGGATGTGAGGACGATGGTCCGATGTCAGAATGGTTCAGATAATGACTACAGAACGAAGCCAACATCAGTGTGAGCTTTGGTTGCGAATGGTATGAACTTTGAACTCTTATTCACTACAGAAGTGATACCTCCTAGCCGTTGAGTTAGCAACAGCCGCTGCAAACGAGGGTTATGAAGGAACAGACAGTCTATCACACAACGACGTTACTACATCGTATCCAATTGACCACCAGAGACATTCTTCAAAGGACAAAGGACAAAGGACTCGGTTGGGCAACACGGCCTTCCATCTACCACCAACCTACCAAAGCGCAGCTCAGAGTAAATATTTATTGCATTTTCCTTTTCCAAATGGGCGGTAATTTAGAATGCATAAGTGTTACTGTAATTTAATGCCAATGTGCTTTCATCAATTGAAAACCCTTAATCTATTTTATGAGAATTTATAATATTCTTGTTTGCATAAAATAGACGCAGACCAGTCTTTCAATAACAGGTAACAGAATTTATTCTCGGAGCGCGCTAACACTTAACCACGAGCAACAGTTTATATACAGATCATGACGTCATTTCATTGCTTTAACAGAATCCCCTCCTCTCGACCGGGACAAAGTGAGGTGAAAAGTTCATTCTAACTTACTAACACACTCCCAGATAACTTTTGACCCCTCAACATTATCGATCACCACTGAGCTGACAGTTCTAATTAACAGAAAACTTAGGAATGCACTCACTGTCTTATCTAAAATCCCCAGAGCTAAGTTTCTGTAGGGTCAACCATAGGCTAACGACCTTATGTGTTTACACAGTCCCCAACCCATTCGTTTCTTCCTAGTTGGAATGGTGTTCATTAACTTTAATTACACCTTGTCCGTGTCACACAATCCCTTCTTATGAACTCATATTGTTAATCAGATATAATAAAACAGAGTATAAGTTTTACTTAGTTACAGTTCAATTTAAAATGATTTGTTCAGTCATTTAATAATAATTTTCCCAGCAATAAGATACTGTATTTACGATAGCACAGCTTCTCCCTGTGTCCCTCAGTCTTCCCGCTCTTTCACTCAAACCCAGCCCCTTTTCTTTTGTGTAACCAGCTGTCATATGTGTTCCGCCCGCTAGGGACGTTTTCCTTTTCCTTCATTTGTAATCAATTTATGATTAATTATGTGTATGTGTAATTCTGTGTGATTAGTTAGGTATTTAGTATATAAATAATTAAACCCAATTTTGTATTGCTGAATCAACTTGTTAGCCAGGGTTCGTGCAGATAACCAAGAATTTACAACTTTCAGATGAGACTGAATTAAGGTGAGGATTAATATTGACTGCTATTGATGTAAAATATTACTAGGTCTTTAAGAGTTTATTCAGAAGATAACAGCTCTATAAATATTATTTTGTGGTACCCCGACTCTCTAGTTAATTACATTTACATGATTAGCTCAATCAGGTAATATTAATTACGGATAAATTATTTTATAGAATAGCATGTCATATCACTTAATCCGGCATAGCCAAAGACACGACTAAACGTCTTTTAGATAGACAGGCTGGAAATGTTAACAATTTTTTTTCTTGCATTAAATTGCCACTCCCTTTTGCACACGACAAGCTTCCATTCCCCCTATTACAAGGGGATTTATGGCTGATTTAACCTGTTACTACGGTCAACTCTGTTTCTTTATTTGGCACTTACTATAGTCATTCTTTTATTTTAACATGAGCTCTTTATGACAATGTTAAAATTAGATGAAATCAGACTTCAAAGGGCACCGAATTGGTGGAATGACCCGCACACAAAACTCAACACACTTCAATTTGGTCTGTATTGCTTCATTAACATATCCTCTTCATAACTAACACAGTTGGACAGCTGTGAGTGAAGAAACATGCTCTGTGAGCTCTTTCAAAAAGCCATGAAATATGATTGACTGAAAAGCCTTCTTTGAGACTTATTCTGAAATGGCCAAAATTCATGCAATTTCCTACTTTTCAAATAAAGCATGAACTCCAACATATAGACCTTAGGGACAATTATGAACGATGTTTCATTTGGAAATTACTAACTTTAATTGGGCTTAGGCTTCCCGAGAGGCGCAGCGGCCTAAGGCACTGCGCCCCAGTGCTTGAGGCGTAACTACAGACCTGGGTTTAATCCCATGAGACCCATGAGGCTGTGCACAATTGGCCCAGCGTCGTCCGGGTTAGGGGAGGGTTTTGCCGGCCGTGATTTCCTTGTAGCATCGCACTCTAGCGATTCCTTGTGGCGGGCTGGGTACCTGGTCGCCAGCTGGACGGTGTTTCCTCCAACACATTGGTGTGGCTGGCTTCCAGGTTAAGCGAGCAGTGTGTCAAGAAGCAGTGCAGCTTGGTAGGGTCGTGTTTCGGAGGACGCAAGGCTCTTGGCTACCAACTGGATATCACAAAAAAAGGTGTAAAAGTACAACAACAAAAAAAAACTTTCTTTGGGCATGCTCAGGTTGACTTTTCCATTTATTGGGACAGAGATGCACATTTCAGACGAAATTGTCAGACTTACAAGAACATTTAAAGTCTGATGCTCTATCGCCTGAGCTATAGAGCTCTGGATGTACAGATGGTTAGATTTGTCTGATGTTTCTAGGTAGCAAAACGATCAACACATTCAAGTCCCATACATTCTCTAGTCATTTTCCACAGCCATTGTAATGGCCCTTGTTGCGCAAAGTGTTGTTTCAATCAATCAACAGGTTTCCTTACATTGTATCTAACACATATTTGTCTAAACGGGGAAAGCATGTGACGAGCTGTGAGGAAACCAGTAGTTGCCCTTAGAAACGTTTCATCAGATTGTGAAAAGCAATTTATTTAGTTGGGGAAAAGGCTGCTATGGAATTACACCGGCATGTGTCTAATCTTGCTAAGGCAATTCTTTACATGTCAAAAAGAGTGACAGCATGGAGAAGGCCCTCTAGGGGCCTGAGGGGAACAGATAAGAGAGAAACGCTTCACAAACACACTGAGCAGCAGAGGGGGGGAGGGAGGGAGGGAGGGAGAGAATCTCCTCATAGCTACGCCTTTAAAGACCTCCTCCAGGCTCCTTTTCACCTCATTTAATACCTGATTTACTTAACAAAAGGCACATCTCAATAGGCGGTCCAGGTTAGACATTGCTCTTCTATTGTTCGTCAAGCAAGGGGGTAGGCTGATGACATCACATTTGACCTTCAGAACAACTCAGAAAATTGAACGCCCTACTACTTGAAGTTTGCAGTTGTATGTCTTTTTTTTACCCTTAAATGTGTGTACTTTACTGTATTTATACTTGGGATATCACTTTTCAACAGGAAAAGTTCAAAAATTTCTGGAGGACGACTTTAACATCCTGTGTAAATTAGATTTTGTCTGCCAGGCCGGGCGATCAGAAGAGATATCTGATATGGGGACAGAGAGCTCCTCTGGCAGCAGTGATTCACCCAGGTGGCGATGGCTAGAATATGCAATTAATGTGTGTGTGTGTGTGTGTACTTCACTATATTTATACTTGGGATTTCGCTTTGAACAGGAAAAGTTCATAAAAAAAATGGTTGGAGGACTTAAGTTAAAAAAATATATAATTTAAAATCTCAAAATCAAATCATTTCTGGTTAAACAATTTAAATACCTTACTGTTTTCAAATGAAATGGTCAAAAAGACAAAAATAGCTTCTTAGCAAAGGGCAATTTCTGGAGCAAGAATTTAGCTAGGTCTGCCTGGGAGTGTTGTGAGTGGGAGGGGAAAACTGAAAATGAGCCGTTATCGGCTGAGTCGATTTGAACTCTTTTTGATCTGTTTCATTTATTAGGACCCCCATTAGCCAACGCCAATGGCAACAGCTAGTCTTACTGGGGTTCGACACATAACGAAAAATACATTACATACAAAAGACTTTACAATTGACATACATTTAAAAACATTAACATGTAGTGTGTATGTGCATCTATCAGTTACACATACAGTTGAAGTCGGAAGTTTACATACACCTTAGCCAAATACATTTAAACTCAGATTTTCACAATTTCTGACATTAAATCCTAGTAAAAATTCCCGGTCTTAGGTCAGTTAGGATCACAACTTTATTTTAAGAACGTGAAATGGCAGAATAGTAGAGAGAATTATTTATTTCAGCTTTTGTTTCTTTCATCACATTCCCAGTGGGTCAGTTTACATGCACTCAATTAGTATTTGGTAGCATTACCTTTAAATTGTTTAACTTGGGTCAAACGTTTTGGGTAGCCTGTCGCAACCTTCCCACAATAAGTTGGGTGAATTTTGGCCCATTCATCCTGACAGAGCTGGTGTAACTGAGTCAGGTTTGTAGGCCTCCTTGCTCGCACACGCTTTTTCAGCTCTGCCCACAAATTCTCTATGGGATTGAGGTCAGGGCATTGTGATGGCCGCTCCAATACCTTGACTTTGTTGTACTTAAGCCATTTTGCCACAACTTTGGAAGTATGCTTGGGGTCAATGTTCATTTGGAAGACCACTTTGCAACCAAGCGTTAACTTCCTGACTGATGTCTTGAGATGTTGCTTCAATATATCCACAAAGCAAAGCACCCCCACAACATGATGCTGCCACCCCCGTGCTTCACTGTTGGGATGGTGTTCTTCGGCTTGCAAGCCTCCCTCTTTTTCCTCCAAACATGACAATGGTCATTATGGCCAAACAGTTCTAGTTTTGTTTCATCAGACCAGAGGACATTACTTCAACGATCTTTGTCCCCATGTGCAGTTGCAAACCGTAGTCTGGCTTTTTTTATGGCGGTTTTGTAGCAGTGGCTTCCTTGCTGAGCGGCATTTCAGGTTATGTCAATATAGGACTTGTATTACTGTGGATATAGATACATTTGTACCTGTTTCCTCCAGCATCTTCACAAGGTCCTTTGCTGTTGTTCTGGGATTGATTTGCACTTTTCGCACCAAAGTACGTTCATCTCTAGGAGACAGAACGTGTCTCCTTCCTGAGCAGTATGATGGCTGCGTGGTCCCATGGTGTTTATACTTATACTTTATACTTACTACTGTTTGTACAGATGAACGTGGTACCTTCAGGCATTTGGAAATTGCTCCCAAGGATGAACCAGACTGGTGGAGGTCTACAGTTTTTTTATGAGGTCTTGGCTGATTTCTTTAGATTTTCCCATGATGTCAAGCAAAGAGGCACTGAGTTTGAAAGTAGGCCTTGAAAGACATCCACAAGTACACCTCCAGTTTACACAAATGATGTCAATTAGCCTATCAGAAACTTCTAAAGCCATGACATCATTTTCTGGAAATTTCCAAGCTGTTTAAAGGCACAGTCAACTTAGTGTATGTAAACTTCTGACCCACTGGAATTGTGATACAGTGAATTATAAGTGAAATAATCTGTCAACAATTGTTGGAAAAATGATTTGTGTCATGCACAAAGTAGATGTCCTAACTGACTTGCCAAAACTTTATTTGTTTACAAGAAATTTGTGGAGTGGTTGAAAAACAAGTTTTAATGACTCCAAACTAAGTGCATGTAAACTTCCGACTTCAACTGTAATATATTCAGAGCCATATCCCTGTAATTCTTAGAGAAGATCTTATGTCGAGTGTTATTGAAGTGTTGTGGTTGCAGGTTCATTTGGCACATCTAAAGCCTTTTCTTTTTCAGTGTTGCTATAGGTCACCACGTGCTAATTGTCAGTATCTAAATAATGTGTGAAAAGCTTGATATGGTATGTGATGTAAACATAGAAGTCTACTTTCTTTGGGACCTGAATATTGACAGATTTTCATCAAGCTGTCTGCTCAAGAGGAAGCGTCTCACTGTAACCAGTTCCTGTAATCTGGTTCAGGTTATTAATCAATTTACCAGGGTGTTTACAAACACTACAACAGGGATCATCAACTAGATTCAGCCGCGGGCAAAAACATTTTTTCATTCGTGGATGGTTGGGGGGCCGGAACGTAATTACAAATCATTTTTAGACTGCAAATTGACCGCAAGAAGCACAAACAGAATGTTTGACTAAAACATAATCATTTCAGACCTTGCATACATTTGTATATGATCAAGCCGTTTCTCTCTCTATTATGCGTGGGAATACTTGAACAGATTTCTTAAATTAAAATCACTTGGAGCTGATTTCCTGGTGTTTTTTTTACAGTCTTATGTCCAACAATGAACTTTCCACACACAAAAAAAACAAACATTTATATGTATTTTTTTTTGCCCAGAAAACCTGGAAGGGGTGTGGAATAGAACCACCCGTGGTAATTCGTTAATTATTTTAATTCGGGCCACGGGCTGCCAGTTGGGGAACCCTGTACTGCAGGAACAAGATTATCCACATGTATCATCACATTTTTACTAACAATGTAGAACTCTGTTCTAAAGCTGTATCCATACCCATTGAATGTAGTGACCACAATATAGTGGCTATATCCAGGAAAGCCTCAGTTCTGAAAGCTGGGCATAAAATGGTGTATAACAGATCATAAGATTTTGCTGTGACTCTTATGTGGATGATGTTAAACATATTTGCTGGTCTGATGGGATTAATAAGGAGCATTTACTTGAAATGTTTGAAATTGCTTCTTCAGATTATTGATAAACATGCACCTGTTAAGAAACTGATTTAGAACTGTTAAGGCTCCATGGATTGATGAGGAATTGAAAAAATGTATGGTTGAAAGAGATGGGTGGCTAATAAGTCTGGCTGCACACGTGACTGGCTAATTTATTGCAAATTGAGAAATGGTGTGACTAACCTCAACAAAAAGAAGAATAAACTATATTATGAAGCCAAGATCAATGATATAAAGAATGATGGATATTATTTGTTGTTGAGTACTTTAAATGTAATTATGGGCAGAAAGACTAATTCAACCACCTTTTATCGAATCAGATGGCTTATTCATCACAAAATTACTTGTTGTTGCCAATTATTTGAATGATTACTTCATTGGCAAAGTGGGCAACATTAGGCAGGAATTATACATTGCTATTTTTCTGTAAACAAATGTATTGTTAGACTTTCAGCATGCTTATAGAGAAGGGCCCTCAACAAAACTAGAGCCTGCAGCACTTGCTTTGTGGCGTGTGGTGTCAAAAAATCAGAGCATCTCTTTATTACAGACAGACCTCTCCCCATCTTTACAACCATTGAATCTATGTATATGTTTTGACCATGACCGTTTGCAATCTAAGATAACACCAAGTAATTTAGTAATGTATTTCCTACTTAATTTAGTCTCCTCAACTTGTTCAACAGTCTTGTCATTCATTACCAGATTCAGCTGAGGTCTAAAACCTAGGGAATGATTTGAACCAAATACAATGCTCTTAGTTTTAGAAATGTTCAGGACCATTCCAAAACAGACTGCAACTCTTTGTTAAGGGTTTCAGTGACATCATTAGTTGTGGTTGCTGATGCGTATATGGTTGAATCATCAGAATACATGGACACACATGCTTTGTTTAATGCCAGTGGCAGGTCATTGGTAAAAAAAAATATTAAAAGAGTAGAGGGCCTAGAGAGCTGCCCTGCAGTACACAACACTTTATATGTTTGACATTAGAGAAGCTTCCATTAAAGAAAACCCTCGGAGTTATATTAGATAGATGTGAATCCACGGTATAGCAGAGGTTGAACAGCCATAACTAGGGCTGTGGCCGTCATAAAATTTTGTCAAATGGGGATTGTCAAGCAAATAACTGCTGATCTCACAGTAATTGACCGTTAAGTAACATAAACACATTTAGCATCTCGTGGCTCCCACGCATAACCCACAGGCCACTGATGTAGACCTTTTTGGAACATCTACATTAAATAAAGTATAATAAATAATACATTTGAAGACTCACTCTCATACACAGATTTTTCATCAGAATTACAAAATATGTTTAATCAGTGAGGCATTTCCTTTTGAAACTGTACATGATCTCTATACTCAATGGCTATCAGTGTCTGTCAAGATATATGTTTTTCTGTCAGAACTGACTTAGATTGTAACTATGGTTACTCAGGGTTGCAAGCTCAGACCTCCCTTTCAAGGGGTTTTATTCTCATTCATTTTGTAAACTTCTCCTGTGTTTGCCCCCCATTTATTGATAAATCCCCCATCATAGTAATATTTCCTCCATCATATCCCCTCACAATATCTTCCGCCATTTCTACCCCCTATGGACTTGAACCCCCCCTCCCACAAATGAAAATAATCTCACCCCCTCCAACCCACAAACTCCCATAAAATGGTTTCACCCAAATCTGTCAACCCTGGTTAGCTTTCGCACTATGGCTAGGCTAGGCAGTAGGTTTGTATGTGAGGTCATAATCTGTGAGGTGATAACATTTGATTT
The DNA here is from genome assembly GCF_057628025.1 of Oncorhynchus mykiss. Classification (NCBI taxonomy): domain Eukaryota; kingdom Metazoa; phylum Chordata; class Actinopteri; order Salmoniformes; family Salmonidae; genus Oncorhynchus; species Oncorhynchus mykiss. Next base: position 63,405,657 of record NC_143023.1, on the reverse strand, counting down.
ACTTTGTGATTTGTCAAAAACTGTAAACTTGTCAAGTCATGCTCCAGTTCTTTTATAAAATGTAACAAGCACATCGAAGATTTGTAATATGCTGAAAAGTAGCCAAACTAAGTTGATGTTATTTGGGCGATGGGCGCAGCCATCTTTGTTTATTTGCGTCTTATTGTGGATGACATTTTCTGGGATTAGGGAGTTTTTGTTTGTCAAACATAGACAAACATCCCAGCAAACCAAAATGTGGTTCTGTGAAGGTTCCCAGAACATTAGTTAGTTTGCGTGGTGGTGATTATAGAATGTTTGTATAAAACGTTTGCCTGATGTTGCAAGAACGTTCCTAGAACACATTTCATCAGTTCTTTAAAGGTTCCCAGAATGTTTTATTAGGTTGTGGGAGCAGTCTGGTGGGAACCTTGTTCCCAAAACTCAAAACTGTCCATTTGTGTGGATGATAATACAATGTTTATTTTAGGGTGCAAAAAACATTGACTTGATATTACAAGAATGTTTCCAGAACATATTTAGTCTGTTCTTTAAAGGTCACCAGAATGTTTCATTAGGTTGTTGAAACATTGTGTGGACATGACAAGATGTTCCCAAAACAAAAACAGTCCGGCTGTGCTGACATTCAGATAATGTTTGTATCAGGGTTCACAAAACATTCCTTTGATGTTGCAAGAATGTTGACAGAACAGCCTTTGAGTTATTTAAATGTTCCCAGAACATGTAATTAGGTTGTGGGAACAGTGTGGGTACAATACAAGAGAGGTTACCAAAACACAAAATATGCTCAGTTGTGAGGACATTTATACTAAGGCTGTGAACGTTTAAACCTTAAAACGTTTCAAAGAAGTTGGGATCCTTAACATTAAGAAAAATCCTTAACCGGGAAACAATGTTCCCGCTACATAATTAAAATCACAGTGCAGTTATCACAAAATATTGTTTTCCGTGTTATAGCCCAACTAGACTATATGGCTTTAAAGGTCAGAGGAAAGTTGTGTATTTGAAATAAAACCAGAAAGGAAGAGGCAAACTTTAGGCTAAGACATTATGAGATGCAGATTACCAAAGCATATGCGCATGGTTCTGCCCGCCCCTCCTCCCTCTCACATTTTCTCTTTGCGCCTTGACACTCTTCAAGTGTGTGTTCAGTCTTGGGTCTGTTATGTGTAAAATATCCTATTTTAGGCTATTCATGGGATGATGTAGCAGGGATGCAGTATTTTCGGGCCAGTCTTGCAAGCATGGGGTAGGCTACTCTTCATTGCTGAGTGGGTTGGGTATTTTTGTCTCATAATTTAAAATGACAGGAGGCTACCGATGTAGCCTCTATCGATGACCCTTTTCAGATATAATCAGCACTTGACTTGGGATGAAAGAAGAGCAGGAGCTGTCTTTTTCCAAGTCGGTCCATTAGACTATGTTCACCGAAATTCACAAATTACATTTAGCTATAGAGTCCTCTGATTATTCACTGTTAAGGGTTTGTATACATTTTCCATGACTTCACCATTACCTTTAACCACTAGTTCATGACTATTATTATAGCCTACATGGAAATAAGCATTATTGACACTGGAAGGGTTCTGTGTCTGATCCCATGTACTGCATGCCGACCATTTTCCTGCCATTGTGCCTTTGATCAAGGCACTTAACACCCCACAATATAGAACTGCACTGTTAGGCACATGTTGTCAACATGTGGTCAACCCTCCATCTGGAGAGCTCCTGGGTGTGCAGGCTTGGCTTCTGAAACATCCAAGTCTGCTTATCAAGGTCCTGTTGAGCAGCTGATGTTCAGGCTACAATGTGGTTAGATGAGGGCTGGAACAAAAGCCTGCACACCCAGTAGCTATCCTGAAGGATAGTTGACATCCATGATATAGAATATTGCAACATTACAACCAAATACTTTTGTTTTTATAAAATGGTTCCCCCATTCAATGAATTAGGGATCAAATAGATAACTTGCTGTTGAAGTAGCCTACCTTATCGAACTAGACATGTTAATATAGCCTACAGTATAAGTCTAAAATATACATTTTTCAGTGGCGATATATGCACCGCAAGTTATTCGTCAACTAACGTTGTCGCAATTACATAGCTGCTGCTTAATAGAGGGGAATCTCAGCGTTCCAACTGTGCAGATTTATTTAGGCTATCTACAGTGACGGTGGAAAGGCAACAATGACATTAATGCTTTGTTAACTAGTGAGAAACTGCTACGAGTTATGTTTTGAATTGGCTATCTAGTTAGTCTGTTGTCAGACATTATTTTACACGTGCTGCTGGAATGTCTCTCTCTCTCCTCCTGCAATGGCCCACTCACACTGTCACACACGCAGTACACACAGACAAGCACTGAAGGGGCATGACGATAAGGGTTGGTATGTCGATTTTTTTAAGAGGTTGATCATATTTAAAAGTGTGCCTTCATGAATTCCATTAACAAAAATTATGACTTTACAAACCCTCATTTGACAACTTGGAACAGCACATTATGCCAGCTGGCGCATTTTCAATCTGCACAATCTCAAACAGCCCACTGTCAAGCAGATTCACAGACTAGCGGCAAATAAACTTCTACAAAATGGAATTAGGAAATGAATGCCCACTATCCATTGCTATTCTTTTTTAAACATACATTTTTATTAAAGAACACATAAGGAACATGTACCATACAAACACAAATTATATTTTCTGTCTTTACTAAGGAGCGTAGTTACATTCACATGTTAAGGGTACATTTTGACTGTATAGAGCAAAATTTCAAGAGTCTGAAAAAGTATACAATTTGAATAAAGCCACACAAAAACAGCAGAAACTAACAAAAAGCCCATGAATTACAGAATGAGACCCGTACGATATGTCAGGAACTCTGACCAGACACCTTCATACCTATGCTGTCTATGTTGCAAGACTGATGTAATTCTCTCCATGTCAGCAAGCTCCCCGTATAGACCTGACCACATATCTTTTGAGGGTGCATGTTCATTTTCCCACCATTTTGTTACACATTTTCTTGCTGCTGCTAAAAGATGATCTATCAATTTAAGTAGAGAGGATGGGAATGTATCCACAGGAACAATACCTAGAAGGAGATGACATGGGTCTTTGTGATGTCCTGAATAACATGGAGAATTTCAGACCAAAAAGACTGGATTTTCAGACATTGCTAAAATATGTTATCCATTGTTATTCAATGCAGAACCCGCCTTCGTTCCGCTTGGATCAACTTTTTTGCCTCCTTGTGTGAATCTGGGCCAGCGATAGACTACTTTGTTTTGTAGAGGAGCTGGTATGCAATTCCACAAAAAATGAGAAGTGCCATTCTGCGCTCCCGACAGCTCCAGCCTAAGTCAAGCACTGGATATAATGATATGTGGCTCCTTGAAAGCGCCTCGGCTATGGCGTGTTTGTATGTCTGTTAGGATAGGATTCACTACGGCCTTTTAATCACGACACGAAACCTTCTCTGGAGACATGAACAACATTTTACTTGTTGGTAAAGTAATGTTATTAATGCCATTTCAGAAGCGGGACAAACTTCCATCACTGGGCGACCAGAACCGTCAAACCTAACCTGCCTGTTGCCTGCGAGCAGACCACTCTTTCCTAAAAAAGTACTTTAAAGTTTGTTAAATATCGTGACTTAACAATACATTTAGTAGAAAGAAAGCACATCTAGCTAACCTACCATTTAAAAACAGAATAAATAACACAGCAGCGCATCAATCAGCAGCGTTTATTGTTGTCAGGGAAACAATAGAACATTATATGCGGTAGCAGAATTTTACTATCTGAAAGGGAACAGACGCTCCTGATGCGGAACATTTTTGAATTATCTGAAAAGGGATCAATTATCAACATGTTACTGTAGCTGTGTTCTATGTCTGTAAAGGGTCGCTGTAGATATAACTTAATTTCCCGGCCCTAGCGGTCATACATACAGTGGGGAGAACAAGTATTTGATATACTGACGATTTTGCAGGTTTTTCTACTTACAAAGCATGTAGAGGTCTGTAATTTTTTTTTATCATAGGTACACTTCAACTGTGAGAGACGGAATCCAAAACAAAAATCCAGAAAATCACATTGTATGATTTTTAAGTAATTAATTTGCATTTTTTTGCATGACATAAGTATTTGATACATCAGAAAAGCAGAACTTAATATTTGGTACAGAAACCTTTGTTTGCAATTACAGAGATCATACGTTTCCTGTAGTTCTTGACCAGGTTTGCACACACTGCAGCAGGGGTCAGTACAGGCGCATCAAAGCTGGGACCGAGAGAAGCTGTTTTGTGTGTATGTGACCAATAAAATTTGATTTGATTTGAAGAGAACATTCCAAGGAGATAGATATGGAGATACAGTGCATTCGGAAAATATTCAGACCCCTTGACTTTTTCACCTTTTGTTACATTACAGCCTTATTCTAACACTGATTAAAAATATATTTTCTCTTATCAATCTACACACAATATCCCATAGTGACAAAGCAAAACCAGCTTATTTTTTGTTTTTCAAATGTATTAAAAATAAAAAACTGAAATACAAAGTATTCAGACCCTTTACTCGGTACATTGTTGAAACACCTTTGGCAGCGATTACAGCCTCGAGTCTTCTTGGGTATGAAGCTACAAGCTTGGCACACCTGTATTCGGGTAGTTTCTTCCATTCTTCTCTGTAGATCCCCTCAAGCTCTGTCAGGTTGGTTGCTGAGTGTCTGCGAGTATAACAGAACTCACATGGCAGGCAAAATCCTGAGGAGAAATCAAAACAGGAAGTGAGAAATCTGAGCTTTGTACAGTATGTATTCACCAGAGTCCCCAATGAAATCCCCTTGAGATATTAATGATGTTGCACTGCCTAGGGGTTCCACTAGATGTCAGAAATCTATCAGGTGTCTGGCAGTCAGCCATTTTCTGATCACGCTTATTCCTCATTGTATCCACTTGTGTTCCATTGCTCATGAAGACACAAAGGAATACTCCGGTTGGAACTTTATTGAAGCTATATGTTAAAAACATCCTAATGATTGATTCTGTACTTAGTTTGAAATGTTTCTTCGACTTGTAATATAATTGTTTTATTTTTTATTTGAATTTTATTTTACCCCCTTTTTGTGGTATCCAATTGTTTTTAGTAGCTACTATCTTGTCTCATCGCTACAACTCCCGTACGGGCTCGGGAGAGACGAAGGTTGAAAGTCCTGCGTCCTCCGATACACAACCCAACCAAGCCGCACTGCTTCTTAACACAGCGTGCATCCAACCCGGAAGCCAGCTGCACCAATGTGTCGGAGGAAACACCGTGCACCTGGCGACCTGGTTAGCGTGCACTGCGCCCGTCCCGCCACAGGAGTCGCTGGTGCGCGATGAGACAAGGATATCCCTACCGGCCAAGCCCTCCCTAACCCGGACGACGCTAAGCCAATTGTGCGTCGCCCCACGGACCTCCCGGTCGCGGCCGGTTGGGACAGAGCCTGGGCGCGAACCCAGGGTCTCTGGTGGCGCAGCTGGCGCTGCAGTACAGCGCATAATATAACTTCTTGAAGTTTTTGTCCGATGTAATGCTGACCAGAATGAGCGTTTGGATATGTATACCAAACGCGCTAACAAAAGAAGGTATTTGGACATAAATAACGGACATTATTGAACAAAACAAACATTTATTGTGGACCTGGGATTCCTGGAGTGCTTTCTGATGTAGACCATCAAAGGTAAGATAATATTTATCATGTAATGTCTTGTTTATGTTGACGCCATAATTGCGGCTATTGTGACTTTTACTTCTGAGCGCCGTCTCAGATTATTGAATGGGTTTCTTTTTCTGTAAAGTTTTTTTGAAATCTGACACAGCGGTTGCATTAAGGAGAGGTATATCTATAATTCCATGTGTATAACTTGTATTATCATCTACATTTATGATGAGTATTTCTGTTGGATGATGTGGCTATGCAAAATCACTGAATGTTTTTGGAACTAGTGAATGTAACGTGCCAATGTAAACTCATATTTTGATAAATATGAACTTTATCAAACAAAACATACATGTATTGTTTAACATGAAGTCCTATGAGTGTCATCTGATGAAGATGATCAAAGGTTAGTGATTAATTTTTTCTCTATTTGTGGTTTTTGTGACTCTGGCTGGAAAATCTTTTGCTGGAAAAATGGCTGTGTTTTTCTGTGGCTATGTGGTGACCTAACATAATCGTTTGTGGTGCTTTTACTGTAAAGCATATTTGAAATCGGACACTGTGGTGGGATTAACAACAAGATTAGCTTTAAAATGGTATAAGATACATGTATGTTTGAGGAATTTTAATTATGAGATTTTTGATGTTTTGAAATTGGCGCCCTGCACTTTCACTGGCTGTTGTCACATCGCTCCCATTAACGTGATTGCAGCCATAAGAAGTTAAACAGCTTGATAAATTCTATAAAATTATGTCATTATCAGAAGCTTCTGATAGGCTAATTGACATCATTTGAGTCAATTGGAGGTGTACCTGTGGATGTATTTCAAGGCCTACCTTCAAATTCAGTGCCTCTTTGCTTGACATCATGAGAAAAACTAAAGAAATCAGCCAAGACCTCAGAAAACAAATTGGGAGCAATTTTCAAACGCCTGAAGGTATCACGTTTATCTGTACAAACAATAGTACGGAAGTATAAACACCATGGGACCACGCAGACGTCATACAGCTCAGGAAGGAGACGCGTTCTGTCTCCTAGAGATGAACGTACTTTGGTGCGAAAAGTGCAAATCAATCCCAGAACAACAGCAAAGGACCTTGTGAAGATGCTGGAGGAAACAGGTAGAAAAAGTATCTATATCCACAGTAATACAAGTCCTATATCAACATAACCTGAAATGCCGCTCAACAAGGAAGAAGCCACTGCTACAAAACCGCCATAAAAAAGCCAGACTGCGGTTTGCAACTGCACATGGGGACAAAGATCGTTGAAGAAATGAGTCCTATATCAACATAACCTGAAAGGCCGCTCAGCAAGGAAGAAGCCACGGCTCCAATCCGCCATAAAAAGACAGACTACGGTTTGCAACTGCACAAGGGGACAAAGATCATACTTGTTGGAGAAATGTCCTCTGGTCTGATGAAACAAAAATAGAACAGTTTGGCCATAATGACCATTGTCATGTTTGGAGGAAAAGGGGGGAGGCTTGTGTGGGAACTCCTTCAAGACTGTTGGAAAAGCATTCCAGCAGGTTGAAAGAATGCCAAGAATGTGCAATGCCGTCATCAAGGCAAAGGGTGGCTACTTTGAAGAATCTAAAATCTAAATCTATTTTGATTTGTTTAACACTTTTTTGGTTACTACATGATTCCATATGTGTTATTTCATTATTATACAATATAGAAAATAGAAAAAATAAAGAAAAACCCTTGAATGAGTAGGTGTGTCCAAACTTTGGACCGGTACATATATATATATATATATATACTACCGTTCAAAAGTTTGGGGTCACTTTGAAATTTCCTTGTTTTTGAAGAAAAGCACATTTTTTGTCCATTAAAATAACATCAAATTGATCAGAAATACAGTGTAGACATTGTTAATGTTGTAAATGGCTATTGTTGCTGGAAACTGATGATTTTCTTTTAACGGAATATCTTCATAGGCGAATTATGAAGGCCCATTATCAGCAACCATCACTCCTGTGTTCCAATGGCACGTTGTGTTAGCTAATCCATGTTTATCATTTTAAAAGGCTAATTGATCATTAGAAAACCATTTGCAATTATGTTACCACAGCTGAAAACTTTTGTCCTGATTTAAAGAGGCAATAAAACTGGCCTTCTTTAGACTAATTGAATATCTGGAGCATCAGCATTTGTGGGTTCGATTACAGGCTCAAAATGGCCAGAAACAAAGACCTTTCTTCTGAAACTCGTCAGTCTATTATTGTTCTGAGAAATGAAGGCTATTCCATGCGAGAAATTATCAAGAAACTGAAGATCTCGTACAACGCTGTGCACTACCCCTTCACAGAACAGCGCAAATTGGCTCTAACCAGAATAGAAAGAGGAGTGGGAGGCCTCTCAACGTCAACAGTGAAGAGGCGACTCCGGGATGCGTCCCCGATATCTCTGTCTCTACTTCATCCGAATAACGGGGATTTGGGCCTTGTCTGGTGTCTGAAGTAAATCCTTCACATCTGACTCGTTAAAGAAAAAAAATCTATGTTCCAGTACGATGTGAGTGATATCCAGAAGCTCTTTTCGGTCATAAGAGACGGTGGCAGAAACATTACGTACAAAATAAGTTTCAAATAATGAGAAAAAACACACACAATAGCACAATTGGATAGGAACCCGTAAAATGGCAGCCATCTCCTCTGGCGCCATTCATATGTAGATGTTCTGTTGCGACTGTTCCAATCACATATTTGCAATGATACGCTGCAGGGACCACTCAAAAATGATCACAAATATGTGATCATATGCGTCAAAAGGTTAACTAATTTATGCATGGTGATGTCACCATGGAAGTTCAAAACGCCATCCAAAAAAGGCTGGATTTTCAACAGCTCTAACACTAACAGGGCCTTATCATCATTTTCACATTTTCACAGTATTTTTCCAATCTCATAGTGTGGAAATATACACAGAGTGTACAAAACATTAAGAACCCCCCCCCCCCCCCCCCCCCCGCCCTCAGAACAGCCTCAATTCGTCACGGCATGGACTTTACAAGGTGTCGAAAGCGTTCCACAGAGATACTGGCCCATGTTAACTCCAATGCTTCCTACAGTTGTGTCAAGTTGGCTGGATGTTCTTTGGGTGGTGGACCATTCTTGATACATGCGGGAAACTGTTGAGCGTGAAAAACCCAGCAGCGTTGCAGTTCTTGACACAAACTGGTGTGCCTGGCACCTACTACCATACCCCGTTCAAAGGCACTTAAATATTTTGTCTTGCCCATTCACCCTCTGAATGGCACACACACAATCCATGTCTTAATTGTCTCAAGGCTTCTGTAACCTTCATCTACACTGATATGAAGTTAATTTAACAAGTGACATCAAAAGGGATCATAGTTTTCACCGAGATTCACCTGGTGAGTCTATGTCATGGAAAGTGCAGGTGTTCGTAATGTTTTGTTCACTCAGTGTATATAAAATACAGCAAAAATCTAGTTTGACTCCACTGGGCCTTTAAGGTCAAATAAATGTCTTCCATTCAAACAGAATGCAGATCATCAAGTGAGAACAATGTGAAACATTCTGTTGACTATCCCCCACACACAGATTGAATCCCAAATGACACTATACTCCCTGTGTAGTGCACTACTTTTGACCAGGGCCCATAGGGTAGTCCACTATATAGGGAATAGGGCTCTGGTCAACAGTATTCCACTATATAGGGAATAGGGCTCCGGTCAACAGTATTCCACTATATAGGGAATAGGGCTCTGGTCAACAGTATTCCACTATATAGGGAATAGGGCTCTGGTCAACAGTATTCCACTATATAGGGAATAGGGTGCCACTGGGACACCGCCACAGAGGGCTTCAGTGGGGAATCCATTAAATCAACCCCCAAAAAGGTTCTGATGCATCTCACCTCAGAGTAACCACAGGGGTGACTGAAGACTGAACCATCCTCAGTGGCTCTGAACAGTAACAGAATACCAATCATAGCCTCATGATTTTCCCTAGCCATCTCTCTGACTGATCCCCCTAGTCTCATCTACTGGAGAGATGCCACTTGAAATGAGCCAGTAGTGACTAAGACCTAGACTGGTCTGCCACTGCCTGCCTGCAGCCTAGCGACCTGGCTGGGGATGTCTGCCTTCCATCCAGGCTGACACACAGGGCTCAGAGACCCCAAGCTTGCTCTTTAGGGAAGAGGGGTAATGGAAGAAGACAGCTAGGGATGTTTGGATCAAACCACAAAGCAAAACTGTTGCCCCACTTTTCTGGCATCTGGACTGAAGTGAATGTTTGGAAAACAGATTCAGTTAGAAAACAGTAGTTTTGACTGTGTAACTAGTAATCACAACATTGAGACACTTTGTCAAAGTAGATCATTTATTAGCTTAAGGGCAATTGGATGTTTCTGAATAAAGATAGCCATTTAATATTACTGTTGTGGATGCAGTAGTAGACAGTGGTTGCTAAGAGACCATGTGGAAGTGTAGATGTCCACCAGTTTAATTATACAGGGAGTGTAATCATTGGTGAATAATTTACACAATCAATGTGTGATGGAAAGAGGGGAGCATCCCCAATGTCACATACTGTCTGTGTCACAGCCCAAATAAACACTGGGAGGCCAGCTGCCTGGCAACAGAGCTACTGTTGAGAGATGAGAAGCCGCTGTTGTCTAACGCTCTGTGTGAAATACAAACAAGGATCGGTCCCGCTTAAATGATGTGCAGCTTAAAAATGCTTCATAAAGCCTACATAAGGCCTTCAGAAACACTTCATCAATGTGTCACAAATCATCTCTAACTGTATGTCATGCTCTATAAAGGGTTCATAAATGTGGCATAACTGTATGACATAACCACCAATGTCAAATGTGACTTAAAACCTGTGATTTACAAAGGGGGGCATAAGCACCGCTTAATAAAGGCTTTATAAATCATGTTAAATTGTGCTTTCACAAAGCATTTATAACCTTGTCCTGCATCTTGGAAGAGCATTGCAACACTAGGATAGTGGGGTTGATTCCCAGGATCACCTATACATATACAGTTGAAGTCGGAAGTTTACATGCACTTAGGTTGGAGTCATTAAAACTCGTTTTTCAACCACTCCACAAATGTCTTGTTAACAAACTATAGTTTTGGCAAGTCGGTTAGGAAATCTACTTTGTGCATGACACAAGTAATTTTTCCGACAATTGTTGACAGACAGATTATTTCACTTATAATTCACTGTATCACAATTCCAGTGGGTCAGACGTTTACATACACTGAGTTGACTGTGCCTTTAAACAGCTTGGAAAATTCCTGAAAATGATGTCATGGCTTTAGAAGCTTCTGATAGGTTAATTTACATCATTTGAGTCAATTGGAAGTGTACGTGGGATGTATTTCAAGGCCTACCTTCAAACTCTGTGCCTCTTTGCTTGACATCATGGGAAAATCAAAAGAAATCAGCCAAGACCTGGGGGGGATGCTTGCAAGCCGAAGAATAACATCCCAACCGTGAAGCACAGGGGTGGCAGCATCATGTTGTGGGGGTGCTTTGCTGCAGGAGGGACTGGTGCACTTCACAAAATAGATGGCATCATGAGGTGGGAAAATTATGTGGATATGTTGAAGCAACATCTCAAGACATCAGTCAGGAAGTTAAAGCTTGGTCACAAATGGGTCTTCCAAATGAACAATGATCCCAAGCATACTTCCAAAGTTGTGGCAAAATGGCTTAAGGACAACAAAGTCAAGGTATTGGAGTGGCCATCACAAGGCCCTGACCTCAATCCCATAGAACATTTTAGGGCAGAACTGAAAAAGTGTGTGCGAGCAAGGAGGCCTACAAGCCTGACTCAGTTACACCATCTCTGTCAGGAGGAATGGGCCAAAATTCACCAAACTTATTGTGGGAAGCTTGTGGAAGGCTACCCAAAAAGTTTGACCCAATTTAAACAATTTAAAGGCAATGCTACCAAATTCTAATTGAGTGTATGTAAACTCCTGACCCACTGGGAATGTGATGAAAGAAATACAAGTTTAAATAAATAATTCGCTCTACTATTTTTCTGACATTTCACATTCTTAAAATAAAGTGGTATAATCAGGGCGGGCTGGGAGCAGAAAGTCTCTCTATATGCTTACGACCTCCTTTTGTTTATCTCCAACCCTGATACCTCATTGCCACGTGCTTATCTGTTCTTAAAAAGTTTGGATCAATCTCAGGTTACAAGCTGAATCTAGTCAAGAGTGCGCTTTCTCCTGTAAATAAGGCTGCTTTAAAGTGCTCTTTTACAAGTTTTCAGTTTAGGATTGTCTGGGATCAATTCACTTACTTGGGAGTTTAAGTGACAAGGAAATATTCAAATTTGTTTCAGGAAAATATTGTTGCTCTATAGCAGACATTTTGAAACAATCTTTGACTTTTTGGAATTCGCTACCTCTTTTTCTTATCGGAATAATTCATGTCATTAAAATGAATGTGTTGCCCAGATTTTTATATTTATTTCAATGTTTACCCATTTTTATTCCAAAATCTTTTTTTAATTCACTGGATCAAACATTTGTGTATTTTATTTGGGATGGCAAGGTACCACGGATTGGTAGAAAACATTTACTGAAGGCATTGGGTGGTTTAGCCCTACCAAATTTTCAGACATACTATTGGGCTGCAAATTTCAAAGCCCTTCTGTACTGGCTGCAGACTGATCCTACTGGCCCCAGACCACTCTGGGTCTAGATGGAGTCTGAATCATGTAAACCTGCTGCACTTTCTTATGTGTTGTGCTCGTCTCTCCCAGTGTCCCTAGGAAAAAGGTGTGTCAACCCAATTGTAAAGCAGTCTCTTAAAATTTGGAATCAGTTCTGTTTAGCCTTTCGCCTCCAAGGCATTTCTCTATCAGGCCCAATCAATCAGAACATTTTATTTCCTTCATCTTTAAATGATGGGGCTTTTCACATCTGGCACTCACTAGGCTTATCCTCACTAGCCCAATTATTATTTGATGACACATTTGCCTCTTTTGCTCAGCTACAGGAAAAGTTCAACCTCCCCCAATCCCACTTTTTCCGCTATCTCCAGACTAGGAACTTTGTCAAGAGCTAACACACCTGCATTTCCCCATAGGCCTGCGAATACAGCTATAGAGAGCATCTTTGAGCTGAACAAGCTTCCTAGGGGCGCAATTTCAGATGTATATGCAATCATTAATGACTTACAGAACCCTTCTTTGGTGCCTGTACAGACTCGATGGGAAAAGGATTTGGGGAGAAACTTGGGGAAGACACCTGGGAATCTGTGCTGCACAGGGTGCATTCGTCCTCTTTCAGCACTAGACACAGCCTCATTCAAATCAATAGGTTCACCATATCCACTGGTCCATTCTCTGATCTTGATCCTACCTGTGTCCGATATAAAACAGAACCAGCCACACTGTATCATATGTTTTGGGGCTGTCACAAACTGTCAGGTTTCTGGGAATTAATATTTAAATGTTTCTCTGATATATGACACTGTTATAGATCTGTCTCCCCTTAAAGCCCTTTTTAGAGTACTGCCCATAGGTGCCCCCCCTATCAAGAATCCAGTCGGACACTGTTGCTTACACAACTCTTTTAGCTAGACGGCTAATACTACAGAACTGGAAGATGGCAGTTCCCCCATCTTATAAATATTTGGTGAGAGATGTGTTGTGCTCTCTGAAACTAGAAAAAAATGTAATTGAATACACGTGGGAACCCCAAACTGTTTTATGAGGCTTGGGCTCCATTCCGGTCTTACTTTAAACAGTCCATCCTCTGATGGCATTCATATTAAAACTAAAATAAGTCTGTATTTGACCCCCCTGTGACTAGGGGTTGGAGGAGCATTTCTTTGTGTTTTTTTTTTGTGGGGGGGGCATTACGTTTGATGATGTGCTTATTGATTGTGACCTGCGGATGCCTTGTTCTTCTTGCCCGGTCAGAGACTAAAATGTGAGCTTGTTTTGCCTTGTTTTTAATTTTTTACATTTTGTTCACGCTTACATAATATATATATATATTTTTTTATTTTTTTAAAGCATTGTAAACTTTGTTTTAGGTCCAGTGGATGGTCGGTCGGTGGCCAAATCACCTAGACCTACAAAAACCCATAGACATACAAAAAACCCACCCTAGTCACACCCTGACCTAACCAAAATATAAAGAAAACAGAAATCTCAGGTCAGGGCGTGACAGCGGGTCTGATATTGTGAAGAAGTCCACTAGGCTATGTAGTTTGTTGTCATTATATCCAAAATATTTCATAGGAATAGTGTTGGGTGTCGCGTAATAGTCTATCCAACACAACACAGGCGGCCGGTGGCACCTTAATAGCAATAGCTGGTAACAGTAATGGCTGGAATAGTAATGGCTGGAATAGTAATGGCTGGAACGGAGTAAATGGAATGGCAACAAACACATGTAAACCATGTGTTTGATGTGTTGGATGCCATTCAATTTATATGAGCCAGCCTCCCCTCAGCAGCCTCCTGTGCTACACTATTGTGCACAGTAGACTGTCCAATCAGAGGCACAAAAACATGAACTCATTACCTTGATGCTTTCTCTGTTAAATCTAACGAGACCCTGCTGTAAATCAAGCAGACAACAACAGGTGATCAACATCAATTCGCTAGGGATATTATACCCAATGTGGATATAGGTACACCTGTCTTCACAAGCGTAACGAATGAGACACCAAAATATTCTGGATGATCCTCGTGAACACCTTTTTTCCTCGTGTACACCTTTTTCCTCGTGTACACCTTTTTTTCCAGCACTTGGGCTGCTATCAGCTGTTCATCACTTGACTGTCATTTAGAAAATTCCTTCCTGGATCAGATGATGATGATGTGTGAAAATATCACTGTTGGACATTTTTTTTAAAATAGAGATCTCAGAAATGCAGTGTAACTACGGCTTGCGTGGGTCGTAAGAGCAAAACGGAGAACACCACCATGTTTGTGACAGTCTCATCTTTCCATAGATTGGTTTGTAGGCCAAACCGTTTGGACGCCACAGATGTTTTTGTGGATTTCGGGATGTCTCGTGGTCTGACAAACAGCTGTAGCTCGGCCACCTTCCACCGCAGATGCGGAAGGCCAACATAGGCAGCCCATGCAAAAAAAAACATATCTGTAGGTTAAACTGACGGATTTTGATGGGATTTTTTTCATTGTGTTACTTATATTGACTCACTCTTAAGGTTAACCTCCTAGTCATTGTATCATTTCAAATTCAAAGTGCTGGAGTACAGAGCCAAAACAACAACATATTTGTCACTGCACATATCATTTTTGGATTCCCTCCGGATATCATACATGGTATGGCTGGATATTGACTCGTTAGATATCCTGAGATAGGCCTATGTGGACATCTTATTTTCTCTATATGATGACAAATACTGACAGTAGGCCTTCATAGTAAATCTTCTCAGCACATACAATGGATATGCTCTTGACTGAGGTCCATATTAGGATTTTGATATGCTAAATAAGCACAATTTCTGATGCTTATTTGAGAACATGTTCAATAATTTGACAAATATTACATCCATATAATTATTTCAGACACTATAATTTTTGTTGTTCCCTTTGAATAAAGACGAGCGCAAACCCCAAGCTGAAAGTACTTTAAGTGGTAGCCTAGCAACAAGAATCACATATTTTCTGCTTCGGATTTCCAACTGTCATTTTTTATTTGGGGGCCACAATTGAGTGTGTAAACGGTGTGGTCAAACTGGAGAAACAAAGAAGCGAGAAGCTGTTCAGAAAATACCTCAAAGAATTTAACCTCTTACAGCTACCACCCTACTTTTTTCAATTTCCGCCTGAAGACATACCCAAATCTAACTGCCTGTAGCTCAGGCTCAGAACCAAGGATATGCATATTCTTGATTTCATTTGAAAGAAAACACTCTGAAGTTTGTGTAAATGTGAATTGAATGTAGGATAATATAACACAATAGATCTGGTTTAGATAATACAATGAAAACACCATATGTTTTCATTTTTATTGTTGTATCATCATCTTTACAAGACAAAACAAGACAAAACAAACATTCAGATAGGACGATGGGGACAATTTCAGTGAAAAACATAAGAGGGCAACAGTACTTGTTTCAGAATGATAACTTCCAAAATGAGTGTGCTACATGACATTTATCATGAAGTCACCCAGGTGTCCCACACAAGTAGCCCAAAAAAGTGGCCAAATTGGTGAAGTTCTACATTTTGAATGGAATAACTATATACAAAATACCAAAATGGTATTCTAACACACACCCCCCAAAAATTGAGAAAAAAACATGAAAAAATGTATATATACATTTACAAAATAACACTTTCAATATTTGGAAGACCCTCAGTCCTCTACACAATATTGTGCTGCTGATGCCAGGTGCCATAGCAGTCTCTTTCCGCTGTAAAGCAGAGGGTCACCAAGCATGTGGTGCAGGTGATGGGGGACTTCATTTTGCAAAGAACACAGCAACGCCTCATGCTGTGCCCTTTTGGCCCTGAGGCATATCCATGCCTGCAAAAATACATTTGGGCAGATGAACATCACTTGTGGCAGGAGCTGGATGAACCAGCTTCAGTGGGGGATAGACACCTTGGCACTGGGGGCTCCCATTCGGAGTCAGTGTCACTGTCAAAGAAAATGTTCAGTTAGAATAGTTTCACATATGAACCTTGTATCAACAGGTATAATAAACAGATATATATAGAGTACAGGGAACATAAGGTTGAATATATTATTATAGACCTGCTAGATCTACTGTCTCATTTATACTATGACAGACCAGCTAGATCTACTGTCTATTTTATATTATGACATTTCAGCTAGATCTACTGTCTCTATTATTTTATGACAGACCAGCTAGATCTACTGTCTTTATGACACGACTCAATCAAATTTATTACATTTATTAACCTTTTCACAGTGAGTTCCAAATATCTCTTAAAGTCGCCCCAGCTGTTTTGTGTATGCGATGTCAGAATGCACTCACTCTTCCAAAATGTGATTATTACGCAACAGGTCAGTTAACACTTGCTGTCAATTTCAAATGATTTTCTAACAAATTGCATTTCCTAACAAAAGTTTGAAATGAGGTGTGTTCTGTTTCCTCATTAATTCAGATAGAAGTAGCCCATTTCACTGTTGCCGACAATTTATGTTTGAGGCTTCACTGAGCCGAACAAACTCCCTCTCTCTTCGAGGAGAGCCCAAGCATCTCCCCAGTGTTTCCTCAGATCAAGTATGCAGACATTTGCTCAGTTTTGCACGAACTGGTGCAATTTCTGGCTGGCGCTAGCATTGCCTTCATTGTTGTTTTCCTTACAAATATTAACTTTGGACACGTGTGCGTTCCTATCAAAGTAAATACCTTACTTTCTGTATACCGTGTTGTCATTTCTACTGTAGCATACAGTATGTATGTGTGTATGGAGCATAATGTATTTATAGTTTTATTCACATTTTCAAGTGCTGGTGACAAGTAATGCATTCTGATTATTGCATAGATTGTAATAGACACCTACATGCATGTAAAATACTTTTTTAAAGGTTGTACTGATTATGATGAGCTAATGCTAAGCTATTTTCCAGCTATGTCTGGCGCGATGTTTGTTGACATTATACAATGCATTCTGGCTGTCACGTAAATGTCTGTCAGACCAAAGATGTTATAATGAGGTGAAGGAATGGTTCACTCATCTTTCGAGTAAACTTCTGTAAGTGAATGAAGGGAAGTGAATGATCATAGACACCCCCCCTTCATCATGCATACTGCAAACAGACCAAACTCATCTTATTTTCTCTTCTGATCTATGGTTGACCCGAAAAAACAAACATGGTTCACAAACTGTTCACATTCAGGACATAACTTTGTAAGGATGGTGTCTGTGCAAAATGTTTCTGTCAAAAAACAGTGGCCAGCTCAAACACTGACTGTTGAATCAATCTAAACTGGACTTTCTAAATAAGCGTTCTAATCACACCGGTTTGAGTGTACACTACAGGGACCACTGTAGAATGATCACACCATTTTTGTTGGCACGTGTGAAAAGGTAAAAAATAAAAGACTGAAATATCACATTAACATAATTATTCAGGCCCTTTACTCAATACTTTGTTGAAGCACCTTTGGCAGTGAGTACAGCCTAGAGTCTTCTTGGATATTACGCTATAAGCTTGGCACACCTGTATTTGTGGAGTTTCTCCCATTTTTCTCTGCAGATCCTCTCAAGCTCTGCCAGGCTGGATGGAGAGCGTCGCTGCACAGCTATTTATAGGTCTCTCCAGAGATGTTCAATCAGGTTCAAGTCTGGGTCCTGGCTGGGCCACAGAAGGACATTCAGATGACTTGTAGCGAAGCCACTACTGCATTGTCTTGGCTGTGTGCTTAGGGTTGTTGTCCTGTTGGAAGATAAAACTTTGCCCAGTCTGAGTTCCTGAGTGTTCTGGAGCAGGTTTTAATCAAGGATCTCTCTGTACTTCGCTCCATTCATCTATCCCTCAATCCTGACTAGTCTCCCAGTCCCTGCCCCTGAAAAACATCCCCACAGCATGATGCTGCCACCACCATGCTTCATGAATCTTGTTTCTCATGAAGGCCTGATTGGTGGAGTGCTGCAGAGATGGTTGTCCTTTTGGAAGTTTCTCCCATCTCCACAGAGGAAGTCTGGAGCTCTGTCAGAGTGACCATGGGCTTCTTGGTCACCTCCCTGACCAAGGCCCTTCTAGGAGGAGTCTTGTTGGTTCCAAACTTCTTCCATTTAAGAATGATAGGAAGCTACTGTGTTCTTGGGAATCTTCAATGCTGCAAAAATGTTTTGGTACCCTTCCCCAGATCTGTGCCTCGACACAATCCTGTCTAAGAGCTCTGCAGACAATTCCTTTGACCTCATGGCTTGGTTTTTGCTCTGACATGCACTGTCCAATGTGGGACCTTATATAGACAGGTGTGCCTTTCCAAAAAAATGTTGAATCAATTGAATGTACCACAGGTGGACTCCAATCAAGTTTAAAAACTTCTCAAGGATGATCAACGGAAACCAGAGGCAACTGAGCTCAATTTCGAGTATCGTAGCAAAGGGTCAGTCAGTGCTGATGTAAATAAGGTATTTCTGGTTTTTATTTTTAATAAATTAGAAAATATTTATTGAAAATTGTTTTAACTTTGTCATTATGGGGTATTGTGTGTAGATTGATGAGGAAAACAACATATTTAATACATTTTAAAATAAGGCTGTAGCTTAACAAAATGTGTTAAAAGGGAAGGGGTCTGAATACCTTTCTAATGCATTGTGTGTATGTATATATATATATATATATATATATATATATATATATGTGTATACAATTGAAGTCAGAAGTAGACATACTCCTTAGCCAAATACATTTAAACTCAGTTTTTCACAATTCCTGTGTCACGCCCTGGTCTTAGTATTTTGTGTTTTCTTTATTATTTTGGTCAGGCCAGGGTGTGACATGGGTTAATTATGTGGTGTGTTTTGTCTTGGGGTTTTTGTAGGTATTGGGATTGTGGTATGGTGGGGTTGTCTAGAAAAGTCTATGGTTGCCTGAAGTGGTTCTCAATCAGAGGCAGGTGTTTATCGTTGTCTCTGATTGGGAACCATATTTAGGCAGCCATATTCTTTGAGTGTTTTGTGGGTGATTGTTCCTGTCTCAGTGTTTGTTTGCACAAGATAAGGCTGTTTAGGTTTTCACAGTACGTTTATTGTTTGTGTTTATCTTTTTATTAAACATGAATCGAAATAACCACGCTGCATTTTGGTCCTCCTCTCCTTCGACGGAAGAAAACCGTAACATCCTGATATTTAATCCAAGTAAAAGTTCCCTGTATTAGGTCAGTTGGGATCTCCACTTTATTTTACGATTGTGTAATGTCAGAATAATAGTAGAGAGAATGCTTTTAATTCTTTCATCACATTCCCAGTGGGTCAGAAGTTTACATACACTGAATTAGTATTTGGTAGCATTGCCTTGAAATTGTTTAACTTGGTTCAAATGTTTTGGGTAGCCTCACACAAGCTTCCCACAATAAGTTGGGTGAATTTTGGCCCATTACTCCTGACAGAGCTGGTGTAACCGAGTCAGGATGGAAGGCCTCCTTGCTTGCACACGCTTTTTCAGTTCTGCAAAAAAGTTTTTGTTTGGGATTGAGGTCAGGGCCTTGTGATGGCCACTCCAATGCCTTGACTTTGTTCTCTTGAAGCCATTTTGCCACAACTTTGGAAGTATGCTTGGGGTCATTGTCCATTTGCGACCAAGCTTTAACTTCCTGACTGATGTCTTGAGATGTTGCTTCAATATATCCACATAATTTTCCCACCTCATGATGCCATCTATTTTGTGAAGTGCATCAGTCCCTCCTGCAGCAAAGCACCCCCACAACATTATGCTGCCACCCTCATGCTTCACGGTTGGGATGGTGTTCTTCGGCTTGCAAGCCTCTCCCTTTTTCCTCCAAACATAACGATGGTCATTATGGCCAAGCAGTACTATTGCTGTTTCATCAGACCAGAGGATGATCTTTGTCCCCATGTGCAGTTGCAAACCGTAGTCTGTCTTTTTTATGCCTTTATCCTGGCTGAGCGGTATGACGGCTGCGTGGTCCCATGGTGTTAAAGCTTGCGTACTATTGTTTGTGCAGATGAACGTGGTACTTTCAGACGTTTGGAAATTGCTCCCAAGGATGAACCATACTTGTGGAGGTCTACATTTTTTTTTTTACTCCTCCAATTGACTCAAATTCTGTCAATAAGCCTATCAGAAGCTTCTAAAGCCATGACATCCTTTTCTGGAATTTTCCAAGCTGTTTAAAGGCACAGTCAACTTAGTTTATGAAAAGATCAGACCCATTGGAATTGTGATGCGGTGAATTATAAGTGAAATAATCTGTCTGTAAATAATTGTTGGAAAAATGACTTGTGTCATGTACAAAGATGTCCTAACCGACTTGCCAAAACTATAGTTTAACTGCTTGGCGCACCCATCCCGTTAGCGGGACCATTTTCGTCAACATCCGCTGAATTGCAGAGCGCCAAATTCAAATTAAATGACTAAAAATATTTAATTTTCATGATGATAATCACAAGTGCAATACAGCATAACACAGTTTAGCTTGTTGTTAATCCACCTTGAGTGTCAGAATTCAAAAAAACTTTACAGCAAAAGCAAACCAAGTGTTTATGTGAGGACATCTGTCTCAGCAGACATGACATTACAAATAGCTAGCAGCAAAGTAGATTGGTCACGAAAGTCAGAAAAGCAATAAAATGAATCGCTGACCTTTGATGATCTTCGGATGTTTGCACTCAAGAGACTCCCAGTTACACAATAGATGTTCCTTTTGTTCGATAAAGATAATTTTTATATCCAAAAACCTCCATTTGGTTGGCGCGTTTTGTTCAGAAATCCACAGGCTCGTGGAGGTCATGACAGGGCAGACGAAAATTCCAAATAGTATCCGTAAAGTTCGTAGAAACATGTCAAATGTTTTTTATAATCAATCCTCAGGTTGTTTATACAATAAATAATCGTTAATATTTCAACCGGACCGTAGCTTTTTCAATAGGAGAGAGAGAGAAAATGTCTGCTCCAAGCTGTTGCGCATGCAAAACTCTGCTGGCACCCAGCCATCCACTGACGCGATGTTGTCGTTTTTGCTCATTTTTCTGAATAAAAGGCTGAAACTATGTCTAAAAACTGTTGACACCACGTGGAAGCCATAGGGAAAGGAATCTGGTTGATATCCCTTTAAATGGAGGGAAGGCATGCAATGGAACAGGGAGCTTTCAAAATTAGAGGCACTTCCTGGTTGGATTTTCCTCAGGTTTTCACCTGCAATATCAGTTATGTTATACTCACAGACAATATTTTGACAGTTTTGGAAACTTTAGAGTATTTTCTATCATAATCTGACAATTATATGCATATTCTAGCTTCTGGGCCTGAGAAATAGGCTGTTTCATTTGGGTAGGTTTTTCATCCAAACATCAAAATACTGCCCCCTACACTCAACAGGTTAATAAGAAATTTGTGGAGTGGTTGAAAAATGAAAAATTAGACTCCAACCTAAGTGTTTGTAAACTTCTGACTTCAACTGTACGTGTACATTATTGTTTTTAAATAGGTGAATAGTTATGCACGCTTAAGTTTACTATTTTTTTGTCTTAGTTCTTGTATGTTTCACAATAAAAAATATTTTGCATCTTGAAAGTGGTAGGCATGTTATGAAAATCAAATGATACAAACCCCCAAATTCTAGGTTGAAAAGGCAACAAAATGAGAAAAATGACAAAGGGGGGAATAGTTTTGCAAGCCACTGTACACACACAAGCCATAGCTTCCATCCCCAAGCCATAAGACTGCTAATTAGCTAACATGATGACTATCTGAGTTGACCCTTGTATTTTTTTATTTTAATTTTATTTTTTGCACTGTCTCTAGGCACACTCACGCACGCTGACACTCCAACACACACATAACATACACCAGGAGTGCAACTTTGGTTTTAGAACTGGGGGGGGGGGGGATAACCTGAATGTGGGTTTGGCCATCTAATGCTAATTTCCTGCAGTTCTACACAATCCAATATGCCAAGTCTATTTAGAACAACAACAAGTAAGCAAAAAGGCCCACAGTAATCAAGCTAGGCACCAACAAGTGCTCAGCATATGTGGGAACTCCTTCAAGACAGTTGGAAAAGCATTCCTGGCGGGGGCATGACCTCCCTGTCCCCAGTGAAAGTTGCGCCCCTGACATGCACACACACACACACACACACACACACACACACACACACACACACACACACACACACACACACACACACTCACTCACATACAATCATAATTTACGCTGCTGCTACTCTGTTTATCATATATCCTGATGCCAAGTCACCTTACCCCTATACATATCTACCTCCATCACTCCAGCACATTGTAAATATTGGATTGGAAATGACCCGGTATATAGGTTCATTCTTGTGTTTCTTGTGTGTTTTTGTTCTATCCTATGTTATTTTTGTGATACATTTACATTGATTACTGCATTGTTGGATTTGCAGCTTGCAAGAAAAGCATTTCATTGTGCATGTGACATTAAAACAGGAACACACACAAAGGATCAGTCACAGAGAGGGAAGATAATCAACCTGAATCACTGCACACAGTGCATCTGTCCTACATGCTTCATGACAACCAATGGGGTCCAGGCAGCATGGAGAACCCCTTTCCTGTCAGTAGTCATCCTGCCAGTGACCCTGTAGCTGTTGTGTGACTGGTGGTCTCACAGCAGAGGGATGGAAAGCCCTTTGTCCCCAGTCAACATTAAATAGACTTCTCAATCATAGGAGAAAGACCGACAGCCAGGCCTGTCAGGCTGCAGTTGTGTGCAGCTGTCTGTCTGTCTCTATTCCCATGTATCCAGCTCCACTCAATGATGTCAACACATCCCCAATGGCTACTGTTCCCTTCTGTTGACATCTCCTCTTCTATGTCTTCGCCTGTAGTGTATTTGCCTTCAGACAACAAACTATTATAATTGCAGTGGAGGATCCTAATTGGGATCAAGTCGTAAATAAATGTATATATTCTTTGTGAGGAGTATCAAAGGTAAGAATAAAAGAAATTCAGAGATGAAAAATAAATGGGTTCTTTATCAACATTTTTTTTTGCTTTCTTTTCCTTCCCATGTGTCAATCTGTAAACCGTTTCACCTGTGGCTGTGTTACTTCAGAACACTCACCCATATCTCATTAGATTCCATTGTTTGCTGTTGGTTCGTGATTCGACTGAGAAGGTCCCTGATACTCTGACAATTTCACATACAGGAGGATTGTAAAAAACTGACATTTGACAGTGGAAGCCCTGGTAGGGAAAGCCATTTTCGGAGCTAGCTACACTCTGAGAGCGTTTGTCTGAGGTAAATGTCATAACAATCACAATTTAATCAACCTATCGGAAATAGTTTTCAAAGGAGCGATTTATGGCTTCAAGCCCATCATTGAAGGTTAATAAAGCCCCTATTCCAGTGCTAAGCATACAGGTCTTTTAAACATTTCCAAAATACCTTTTCTAGGCACAGGTTAAAGTTCAATTCAGGGTTAAGTGCTGTTAAGTACAACTAGCTATAGAGATACTGTATTTACATTCATGTCATTTAGCAGACACTCTTATTCAGAGCAACTAACAGTTGTGAGTCCATACATTTTTATACTTTTTTGTACTGGTCCCCTGTGGGAATTGAACCCACAACCCTGGCGTGACAAGCGCCATGTTTTACGAACTTGGCCACACTGAACTGAACCCCTTTAATTAAACCACCTGAAATGAGATGGAACATCAGATAAAACAGCATAGCCTGGTAAAAAAAAACACAAGCGTGAAGCCAAGCCTTGAATGATTGAGTGATGGTCTCCTTTAATACTGACAGATGAGGGAGATGCCATTCTCTGTAGGAGATCGAGGCTGTTTGCTCTACACACAGGGAAATGGCCGCATGCAAGGCTCCCTCCTGTTCACACTGGTGATGTCACACATGTTGACGAGCGGCCGAAGGTAAGGCCCTTCATCTGACTCTGCATGGGCCTGGGGAGAGCTGTATGTTATGTGCATGGTCAACACTGTGCGACACATACAGTAGATAGCCAAGAAAAGGCAGTAATTTCATGCTGCCTCCTCAACTTAAAACAAAACTGTTGAAAAAAGATTGATCTTTGGCTTTAATACCCATAGACAATACATCAGTTCTGTAACTCTGTCTTTGGCCATACGGAATGGGCAGGCAACAGCAGTTGTTCTGTTACATGACGTAAATGCTCATTGTAGACTGATGGAAAGGGCTTATTACAAAACTCTACACCTGATCATCTCAGGTTCACACTCCAATTATTCCTCTGTGGTTATCCAACTCCCCTCTGGCGGTTCTCTCTCTCCCTGGGACGGAATCAAGAGGTAGCATTCTAATCCCATTTGAAAAAGTCTGGATGCTTCCGGAAGCGTCTCTGTTTCTCACGGTTCTGTCAGAAACTCTTGCATCAGTGTAATTGGAGCATGATGGTTTGGGCCTGTGTGGAACTTGGGGCACCTCTCTCACCTCTCGTGTGTCGCCTCTTGGCGGGTAACAATGATCGAACACTGCTCCGGCTCAAACTTTTAATTGGTTTAAGGTCACCTCTAACCCAGGAGGATGTTCTAGGAAGAGAATCTTTGTACATTTGTACATGGCTCAAGGGTGAAGCTTAGATAGGAGAATTTATAAATTGTTTGAGGCACCTACCACACGTTGTGTAAGTAAATGGACAATGTATTAAGAATGATCCTGTGCAACACAATGATAAGCCTCAGTAAAGGTATGTTATCTTTGACACAAAGTGATCGCATGGCAGCTGACTGCTTTGGCACCGGCTCTGTCATTGCTGTTGGAAAGTGGTGTCTTGTTTTTTTAATCCTGTTGTTGGTTGATCAAGGGGCTATCTTGGACTTACTAAGCCGCTTCATGAGTAGCAAGAGGGAGCGATGCAGTAAGATTGTGGAGTGGCAACTGACACATACAAAACATAAAATATACTTGCAGTGAAGCCGCTCAACAGCTACATCACATTAGTCATCTAACAGCCTCCCATCCTGAGCGACACAAAGAGGCAACCACGTTGACAAATCTCTCACCAGCCCTCCAAGACCCCCCCCATCACAGTTCCCCAAGAGCTGGCCCTCAACCATCCAAGACACCCCCCACAGTCCCCCCCCCCTGAGAAAAAATAAATAAAATAATTCCATTCCCCACCCCCAAGATCCCCTCCGATGCACCAACAACCAACAAAATGAGCAAAAGAGAAAAAAGTGAAAGACTAAGGAAAACAGAAAACAACAATGCAAAAAACAAAAGACATCAATGACAAATAATATCATAACAGCAAGGCCAACTGAATATGTTTGAGTGCATGTATGTGTCTGTGTATGTGTACATGTGTGCATTTGAATGAGAGTGTGTGTATATTGCATGTGTACAAACACCTGCATGGCATCAGCCTCAAGCAAACCGGCATTGACTGTAACAACACTGCCCATCAGTGTCATTCAAACTTACTTTTGTTATGTTTTATTTTGACTTAATTTTTAAAAACCTTTAACCGCCCAGCAACTCCACTCCCACTTGTCTGCAATTCCACATCTCAACCCTCAGTTTCCCTACCCAAATCTAACTGTCTGTAGCTCAGGCCCTGAAGCAAGAATATACGTATTCTTGGTACCATTTGAAAGGAAACACGTTGAAGTTTGTGGAAATGGGAATGGAATGTAGGAGAATGTTACACTTAGATCTGGTAGAAGAAAATACAAATCTTTGAAATAAAAGAGAAAGGTCCCAGTTCTAGCCATCACTCTGGTTGTAATTCCGATGGTGTCCACAAGATGGCAGCAGCGTATGTGAAAAGTTTCAGATGGATAACTTTTTTATTTATTTGATTTATTTTACCTTTATTTAACCAGGTAGGCAAGTTGAGAACAAGTTCTAATTTACAATTGCGACCTGGCCAAGATAAAGCAAAGCAGTTCGACAGATACAACGACACAGAGTTACACATGGAGTAAAACAAACATACAGTCAATAATACAGTATAAACAAGTCTATATACAATGTGAGCAAATGAGGTGAGAAGGGAGGTAAAGGCAAAAAAGGCCATGGTGGCAAAGTAAATACAATATAGCAAGTAAAACACTGGAATGGTAGTTTTGCAATGGAAGAATGTGCAAAGTAGAAATAAAAATAATGGGGTGCAAAGGAGCAAAATAAATAAATAAATTAAATACAGTTGGGAAAGAGGTAGTTGTTTGGGCTAAATTATAGGTGGGCTATGTACAGGTGCAGTAATCTGTGAGCTGCTCTGACAGTTGGTGCTTAAAGCTAGTGAGGGAGATAAGTGTTTCCAGTTTCAGAGATTTTTGTAGTTCGTTCCAGTCATTGGCAGCAGAGAACTGGAAGGAGAGGCGGCCAAAGAAATAATTGGTTTTGGGGGTGACTAGAGAGATATACCTGCTGGAGCGTGTGCTACAGGTGGGAGATGCTATGGTGACCAGCGAGCTGAGATAAGGGGGGACTTTACCTAGCAGGGTCTTGTAGATGACATGGAGCCAGTGGGTTTGGCGACGAGTATGAAGTGAGGGCCAGCCAACGAGAGCGTACAGGTCGCAATGGTGGGTAGTATATGGGGCTTTGGTGACAAAACGGATTGCACTGTGATAGACTGCATCCAATTTGTTGAGTAGGGTTTTGGAAGCTATTTTGTAAATGACATCGCCAAAGTCGAGGATTGGTAGGATGGTCAGTTTTACAAGGGTATGTTTGGCAGCATGAGTGAAGGATGCTTTGTTGCGAAATAGGAAGCCAATTCTAGATTTAACTTTGGATTGGAGATGTTTGATATGGGTCTGGAAGGAGAGTTTACAGTCTAACCAGACAACTAAGTATTTGTAGTTGTCCACGTATTCTAAGTCAGAGCCGTCCAGAGTAGTGACGTTGGACAAGTGGGTAGGTGCAGGTAGTGATCGGTTGAAGAGCATGCATTTAGTTTTACTTGTATTTAAGAGCAATTGGAGGCCACGGAAGGAGAGTTGTATGGCATTGAAGCTTGCCTGGAGGGTTGTTAACACAGTGTCCATAGAAGGGCCGGAAGTATACAGAATGGTGTGGTCTGCGTAGAGGTGGATCAGAGACTCACCAGCAGCAAGAGCGACCTCATTGATGTATACAGAGAAGAGAGTCGGACCAAGAATTTAACCCTGTGGCACCCCCATAGAGACTGCCAGAGGTCCGGACAGCAGACCCTCCGATTTTACACACTGAAGTCTATCAGAGAAGTAGTTGGTGAACCAGGCGAGGCAATCATTTGAGAAACCAAGGCTGTCGAGTCTGCCGATGAGGATGTGGTGATTGACAGAGTCGAAAGCCTTGGCCAGATCAATGAATACGGCTGCACAGTAATGTTTCTTATCGATGGCAGTTAAGATATCGTTTAGGACCTTGAGCGTGGCTGAGGTGCACCCATGACCAGCTCTGAAACCAGATTGCATAGCAGAGAAGGTATGGTGAGATTCAAAATGGTCGGTAATCTGTTTGTTGACTTGGCTTTCGAAGACCTTAGAAAGGCATGGTAGGATAGATATAGGTCTGTAGCAGTTTGGGTCAAGAGTGTCCCCCCCTTTGAAGAGGGGGATGACCGCAGCTGCTTTCCAATCTTTGGGAATCTCAGACGACACGAAAGAGAGGTTGAACAGACTAGTAATAGGGGTGGCAACAATTTCGGCAGATAATTTTAGAAAGAAAGGGTCCAGATTGTCTAGCCCGGCTGATTTGTAGGGGTCCAGATTTTGCAGCTCTTTCAGAACATCAGCTGAATGGATTTGGGAGAAGGAGAAATGGGGAAAGCTTGGGCGAGTTGCTGTTGGGGGTGCAGTGCTGTTGACCTACAAGACTTTTGGTGTGAAGTCCCCAGGTACATTTGGGGCAAATCGTGAAGGAGACATTTGCATTCATACATTTGTTTTGCAAAAATATTGTCAAATCTGTATACTTGGACTTTGATTTAGCTTTTCAAGTATTAGTAGCCATATTATAAGTTCAACATTTGCAAAACAACCAGTTTTCATAACTTCATAACTCTGAACATCCTTGTAATTTTTGCCCAAAATGTTAAGGCATGCTGTCATACAAGTTTAGTAGCTACATTTTACGACATATACATGTTTTCCGGATACTCCCATAAAGCCCAGCTTTATAGCCAATGGCTATCTAGCTAGCTTTGTTTGACCCCGATTGGTGCTTATTTGACAAAGAAACAGTCATTCAAGTGATGACCGCATGCATCATCGGCGTGCCATGACGGCGTCGCTCTCTGAACAAATATGCTGTCCTATAGGATATACTTCACCTCTAATGATATAGTGAAGTATTGTTATCTTCTAGTATCTCTGAGGAATTGTGATTTGACTCGTTGAAACAACGTTTAGGGTGAGATTTTCACATATTCCTTTCTTTGCAAATTGAACGAGTGGAAATACAAAATCGATTGTGCATGCTATATGGACCTTTTTAGGATATGAAAAAGGATTTCATCTAACAAAACAACACTTAATGTTATCTCTGTAATCTTGCTCCGATTTAAGCACACATTTCACCTTCAGAGGTGAATTTATCAAACCTAAAAAAGGTGTAAAAAGTGTTTTGTTGTTAGGAGCTCTCCTCAAACATGGCATTTTATCGCAGTAATAGCTACTGTAAATTGGACAGTGCAGTTATATTAACAAGAATTTAAGCTTTCAGCCGATATAAGACACTTATATGTACCGACATTTGTTGTTTCTCTAAAAATCTGTGATCTTGACATAACACGCTGCATGATTTGCAATTGTCCTGTTGACGGGACGCCAATCCGTAACCAAAAAAGTGTTAAACAAATCAAAATATATGACAGCTTTGCACAATCTTGGCATTCTCTCAACCAGCTTCATGAGGTAGTCACCTGGAACGTTTAAAAGAAGCAAGTGTCAATGTATACTACCGAGATCACCTGGAATGCATTTCAATTAACAGGTGTGCCTTCTTAAAATAAATCTATAGACAGATAGATGTGGGTATGTCATTTAGGCAAAAATTGAAAAAAAGGGGGCTATCCCTGAGAAGTTTTAACCAACAATGCAGTTTAAGCCTTGGATTTCTAATCTTCAAATGTTGTTATTTCATCTGATTTTAATAGCTAGCATTTCAATGGCCATAACGAAGAGATGTGGTGACAGCGGACCCCCTTGTTTAACTCCTCTTGACAATTCAAAACTCTGAGAAGTAGCCGCTATTTACTCTTTTACACCTGTTGTTGTTATACATTACTTTTAACCATTTAATAAAAGAATTGCTGAATTTGAAAAAAATCCAGGCATTTATGTATATTAACCCGTTTTACTTTATCAAAGGCCTTTTCTAAATCTGCTATAAATATCAGGCCTGGCTTCTTGGATGTCGTCTTCTAGTAGCTGTCGTTTTATCTCCAATGTATCGTCCATGTAAAAAACTTGTCTGATCAGGATGAACAACACCTGGTAAAATCTATTTAATTCTGAGTGCTATGCATTTCGCTAGTATTTTTGCATCCCAACATTGAAGTGTAAGAGGCCTACAGTTTTTAAGATAGATTGGACTTTATATTTGCCATCTGGGTCTTGTTTAAATAATAGTGAAATCAGACCTAACATACTGTAGCTAGCTAACTGTTACCTAGCTCACTCACTTAGCTGGTTACCTTGAGGGCAGCCCATCTGACACAGTGTTTCTAGCTAGCTACCTATCTTAGCTAGTTAGTCCCTACATTGTTGGCTATCCAACAACTTCTGCCTGACATTGTCTCCCCCATGCCATGTTTATCCCCATGATTACTGGCATGTCACTGGTGATGCTCATGAAATGTCTAACTAGCTCAATTATTAAACGTTCAAGTGTTTGTTTTTTTACCTAACCATAACCAGTAGGGTGTCTGTGTATTTTATTGTGTTTAACTTGTGGTCTCTCTATGTTGGTTTGACAGATGAAGACAACTGTGGTTATGCAGAGTCTGATCTGAGTGTGCCAATGCCACCCAAGCATAAAGATGCTGATCGGCAATGGGAGGTTACAGCACTGACTGAACACATCTATGTATCAAGAGAACCAGTCAACAAGCCCACCTGCCACAAACAAACCCAATGTGGTGGTGCAGAGCCATTGACCCACACCATCCTGAAGAATAACACTAGCTCAGTGTTGTATACTGGCCTTCGTCTTAGTGTTTTCTTTGACCATGTAGTGTTTCTGCAGAAATTCTACACGGCTAACTTCAAAATGCATATCACTGATCAAATACTGCAGCCTTTCTAAAAGTATGGGTTGCGACTTATTAATGGTGGGTCGCGACGTGTCAGAGTAAATGTAGAATTATTTAATGAATTGATTTGGCCAAGTGCAACTGTGGTCTCTGTTCTGTGCACTCTCTGCTCAGTTTGGCAGCTGCGCAAGGGAGATGCCCTTGTGTTTTGCGGTTTACCAGATCATTTTCTGGAGTTTTCTTGAAGATCACTCCGCGACACACTCTGCAGCCAGCGCTGTCATTCAACAGCAGATAATGCGCTGTAAGCCACTGACTTGTCATTCCCACTCGCCAAATGGACTCATGCTCGCAACAAGTTCTGACTGAGCTCAATCGTCATGAAAAGCCAATACAATATACAATACAATTATTTCACTTATAATTCACCGTATCACAATTCCAGTAGGTCAGAAGTTTACACACACTAAGTTG
Organism: Oncorhynchus mykiss; assembly: GCF_057628025.1. Lineage (NCBI taxonomy): Eukaryota > Metazoa > Chordata > Actinopteri > Salmoniformes > Salmonidae > Oncorhynchus > Oncorhynchus mykiss. The sequence continues at coordinate 63,374,610 of NC_143023.1, read as the reverse complement.
ACTATGTCTTTAAACAGCTTGGAAAATTCCAGAAAATGATGTCATGGCTTTAGAAGCTTCTGATAGGCTAATTGACATAATTTGAGTCAATTGAAGGTGTACCTGTGGATGTATTTCAAGGCCTACCTTCAAACTCAGTGCCTCTTTGCTTGACATCATGGGAAAATCTAAAGAAATCAGCCAAGACCCCAGAAAAATAATTGTAGACCACAAGTCTGGTTCATCCTTGGGAGCAATATCCAAATGCCTGAAGGTACCACGTTCATCTGTACAAACTATATTACGCAAGTATAAACACCATGGGACCACGCAGCCGTCATACCGCTCAGGAAGGAGAAGCGTTCTGTCTCCTAGAGATGAACGTACTTTGTTTCAAAAAGTGCAAATCAATCCCAGAACAACAGCAAAGGACCTTGTGAAGATGCTGGAGGAAACATTTACAAAAGTATCTATATCCACAGTAAAACAAGTCCTATATCGACAACCTGAAAGGCCGCTCAGCAAGGAAAAAGCCACGGCTCCAAAACTGCCATAAAAAAGCTAGACTACAGTTTGCAACTGCACAAGGGGACAAAGATCGTACTTTTTGGAGAAATGTCCTCTGGTCTGATGAAACAAAAATAGAACTGTTTGGCCATAAAGACCCGTTTTTATTTTATTACCTTTATCTAACAAGGCAATTCAGTTAAGAACAAATTATTGTTTTCAATGACGGCCTAGGAATAGTGGGTTAACCTCCTTGTTCAGGGGCAGAATGACAGATTTGTACTTTGACAGCATGGGGATTCAATCTTGCAACCTTTCGGTCACTAGTCCAACGCTCTAACCACTAGGCTACCTGCCGCCCCATCATTATGTTCGGAGGAAAAAGGGGGAGGCTTGCAAGTTGAAGAACACCATCCCAACCGTGAAGAACAGGGGTGGCAGCATCATGTTGTGGGGGTGCTTTGCTGCAGGAGTTCCTTGTGCACTTCACAAAATAGATGGCATCATGAGGTGGGAAAATGATGTGGATATATTGAAACAACATCTCAAGATATCAGTTAGGAAGTTAAAGCTTGGTCACAAATGGGTCTTCCAAGTGGACAATGACCCAAGCATACTTCCAAAGTATTGGCAAAATGGCTTAAGGACAACAAATTCAAGGTATTGGAGTGGCCATCACAAAGCCCTGAACTCAATCCCGTAGAACATTTGTGGGCAGAACTTTAAAAGCGTGTGCGAGCAAGGAGGGTTACAAACCTGACTCAGTTACACCAGCTTTGTCAGGAGGAATGGGCCAAAATTCACCCAACTTATTGTGGAAAGCTTGTGGATGGCAACCCAAAATGTTTGACCCAAGTTAAACAATTTAAAGGCAATGCTACTAAATACTAATTAAGTGTATGTATACTTCTGGCCCACTGTGAATGTGATCAACAAAATTAAAGCTGAAAAAAATCATTCTCTACTATTGTTCTGACATTTCACATTCTTAAAGTAAAGTGGTGATCCTAGCTGACCTAAGACAGATAATTTTTACTAGGATTAAATGTCAGGAATTGTGAAAACCTGAGTTTAAATGTATTTGGCTAAGGTATATGTAAACTTCAGACTTCAACTGTATGCGAGTTTCTCTTTCAAACAACCCGCTGGCCTTGTACACAGCTAATAGCTAACGTTAGCCAAAGCAAGTTAGCTTGCTACTGATAGTGCAACCCTAAGTAACAGTACAGATGAAGATGAAAAATGATCAGGCCTACTGTTCACCTTACTGTGGAAGTTCTTGTTGAAAACAAGTCTAGGTTGTTAGACTAATAGACCAAGAGGGAAGACAATTGTTTACGAAGTGCCACACTGTTTTCTTTATTTGTGCCCTTGAAAACCAAACCCAGAATCTGAAAACACATTTAAAACCCTTAGACATGTCTCCTCATCCTTCATTTAAAAATGTTAAGTATCAAAGAAAATTTCAACAGTTGAATTTCATAGTGTTTTTATTAACACCATAATTTGCCAAGTGCAAGATGAATTATGGTATGCTTAGATAAGTTCATGAAGTACCATATGAAGAGAGCTACGATAAGGTACAATAAAAATATTCATAAAATAAATCAGAAGGAGTTATCCATAGGCATTAGATAAATGTGTATGAAGAGAGCTGTACAAGGCAAGATATTTAAAAAATCACCAAGAATTATGCAAATATAATCCGGTAAATGTGCATATGAAGAGAACACCAATCAAGAGTTATGTTTAGATAATAAGATAGAGCTGACAGAGAGCTTTATAAGGCACAAAATATAGGAACTATTTAAAAACACAGAAGTATTAGGCCCCTAGACACCACAGATTTTAAATTTTTTATTTAACCTTTATTTAACCAGGTAGGCCAGTTGAGAACAAGTTCTCATTTAAAACTGCGACCTGTCCAAGATAAAGCGGAGCTGGGCAACAAAATCAAACAACACAGAGTCAAACATAAACAAACGTACAGTCAATAACACAATATAATTGTTTTTATGTACAGTGTGTGCAAATGTAGAAGAGTAGGGAGGTAGGCAATTAATAGGCCATATAGACGCGAATTAATTACAATTTAGCATTAATACTGGAGTGATAGATGTGCAGATGATGATGTGCAAGTAGAGATACTGGGGTGCAAAAGAGCAAGAGGGTAAATTAACATATTTGGAGCACAGAGTTCGTCTGCCTGACTGGAACTCATCTACTATCCTTGGAAGCATATCTGTGAAATAGAATGCCTTCGGTTTAGGGATAACATCAGCACAGAACTTTACATGAAAAGGCACATCAATAACAATCTGCTCGGATTGAGCCCAGACAAGCAGTTTGCATCTCTCCAGTCCTGTCTAGAACATGCATGTAGTACTCACAGGCCCCATTAGGTTTCAGCTGAGGAACCCCATCCACCAGCTTCACATCGGTGAGTTTTCCAGAGTACAGTTCAGTCAGAGTCTCACAATTCGTACTGAGAACAGGACATTTGATTTCTAGAAGTTCTTGAGAGTTTAACACTCCATCTGGGCTTGCAGAAAGACATGGCTCCTTGACAGTCACTACTGTGCCTCTACTCTCCAGACTAAACCTGCAGCTCTCCATCCATGTGTAGGCCGCCTGCTCGTTCTTCTTGCCATATGTCGTTGAGGGGGAAGAGGAACCTGGGGAAGAGATGCTCCCTCACAAAGTTGTCGGGATTTGTTGAGCTGTGCACAGAAACCTTTTTTTCCTGCGCTTAGTAGTGATCTAATGTTCACGCGCGTCACACCACGCATTGGAGGCACTCTGTGGTTTAGTGACCTCCTCCAAGCTGGCACTTTTACACTACTCCACCGTAACATAAACGTCATAAAATGACACGCATTTCTGACACTGCATGCTGATGCCATGTTCACCATGAGGCTGCTGTAGCTGTGTGGTGCTGCTGGAACCTGATGACTGACTGGTTTAGCTTTGATGCCCTTGTGTAGAAGGCTCCCCACGGGAACATTGGCCCCTTCCAAACTCTTCTTAAGTGCGTTGTAGGAGTTGGAGGTAGAGATGGAGAAGCGGCTGGCGGTGCTGTCAGAGAACTCGTCACTTGGTTTGTGACGTTTGAAACAGATCTCGCTCAACCTTTTTGGAGCTAAATTCCGTTGCGTCCCCGAGTTCCACTGGCATTTGCTCATCTGTACAGAACACCTCTGTCAACCCTCCATACACAGCATTCTGCACCTTCAACAAAACACCACTGTTAGAATAGTCAATTACAGTACAGAACACTAGTTTACATGGTGTTCACAGCAGACTAGTTTACAGTTTCCTTTTAACTAGTAGGTTTAGGTTATGTTGGTCATTTCCTATTTGATTGTAAAACTCACCGTGATTCTGTACCTACGTCATTGCCATTCAAGATTAGACCAGGTTGTCATCCTCAAGACAGTGAATAAGCACCCATCCAATTTAGCCACAGTGGAGGTATTGATATGCCTCTGTGCTTTTGTAGCTCCTCATCTCTGACCCATCCACACCGAGAAGACGAGACAAAATAATTGAAGATGTCTTGTGTAGCCATTTTTTCACATCGTCCTCCCACTCTTGAATAATAGGTGGATGTGGCATAGACTTGCCATTCAACTTTGAAAGATTTTTCTTGGTATGATCCCATTACATTTTGAGCTAGCTAGCGTTTGCAAAACAGCAAGAACGCCACAAAACAGTCCTCCACAAAGCAGAACGTTTTTGACATTGTTTTGTTTCCAGGTTCTTAAATAAGGTGAATATGAGAGAAACCAAAGAAACGATTTAAAACAATTTAAATGTTTGATATTCCTTCTATTTACAAAATGGAAATGAGATTAGGAAAACTTAAAACAACTTCTGCCACAAATAGGACTACAACTGGCCAATTACAATAAAGGCTATGTTAGTTAGAATTTCAATAATTTATATTTAATAATATTACAATTTTAGACATTTCCTTTTGCATTGTATTTTTAATCCACTCTTTCCCTGTGTGATTTCTAATGGAGGTGACTGAGATAAGCTTATTACCTAATTGGGTCTTGAGGAGAACATTAAATGCCATTTAAAAACGGCAGCATCGGTCACTGGAGAGCTTCCAACAGGGAAATCAACTTAACTGGGTCTCTCTCTCTCTCTCTAAAAGTGGTGTGAGACTTAATGGCCTCTGAGTCCTGTGTGGCATTAGTGATAGTGTGGCATTAGTGATAAAACTACATTTGAATTAAAACAGGGAACATTTGGGACAGTTTTAGGGTGGTAACGGCCTTCACGATTGATGTGTATGGTAAAATGTTAAGATCCCTGATGTGGGTGTCTTGTGTCTTGCTCCCTGGACCGGAAGATTACTTCTGGAGTTTTAAATGGAAATCTGATAAATGCTATTTTCAGAGAAATACTTTCTGGTGCCATTTATTGAGTTAGAATGTGCACATATTAGCTTTATTATATATATTATATAATTCAATCACACCCCTTGGAAAGTACACATAATATATAAATATATACATTTAATGTTCTGTTTCCCTGTTTTATTTTTTGGCCCAAACTTAAGCCAAAAACAAAACACATCCTTAATAAGAACGTGTTCAGACAGAGTCCTTTAGCCTCTACAACACGTCTCTTTGAATAGCATCTGCTTTTGGCAGAGCCTCCCTATAATTGTGATAATAAGAACAGAAACAAGTAGCACTCTGAGCAGGAGTTTGAAATCATATGAAATGAGGGGGTAGATATGGAGACTAATCACAAAGACAAAGTGACAATGAACTGGAGGCGAGAAGGAGATTGTTGCCAAGACAGGGAAACAAATAGCAACACGAGGAGGGCATTCAATCACACCCCTTGGAAAGTACACTCACATGGAACCTTAGTTTGTTTATGCCAGACTCCATCCACAATTCCACTCTCAGCCCGGAGTGTCTGCACATTGAGATATGGTGTTGGTGGTTCAAGATATTGAGCAGCTGTATTGTGTCCTGATACTGAGTGAATGTATTGTATATTGTTGTGCAAGGGCTTCAGGCATCACAGCAAAACATAGACAAACCTTTCTTCAATATTAACCATCCTGTCGAGAGCAATTACATTTCTATATTCTGTCTCTATTAGAGCCCTCAAAAGGAAATTATCAACATTACTGTGGGCCCAAAATGTTAGTCCAGAAACCATTCTCTCCACATCCTGGAGCCAGTTTTCTAGTGCTTCCGAGTTTATTTTTTACATTTAAAATTGTGGTTTAGGAGGCATTAGCAGCTAACATAAGTAACCCTTGTCCTGATGAAGTATTTCACAGAGTAACTCACTCAGACCCTATAATTACATAACAGAGAGGCTCTATCACTCTGTCACTCTATGTGCAAATGGCACCATATTCCCTACATAATGCACTACTTTTGACCAGAGGCCTATGGACCCAAAGTAGTGCACTTAAGAAGGTATTCACACCCAATTACTTTTTCCACATTTAGTTGTGTTATAGCCGGAATTTAAAATATATTACATTGAGTTGTTGTGTCACTGGCCTACACACAATACCCTAAAATATTTGTTCACATTTTTTACATATTAAATTCAAATGAAAACTGAAATGTTTTGAGTCAATAAGTATTCAAGGAGTAAAACAAGTCACATAATAAGTTGCATGGACTCACTCTGTGTGCAATAATAGTGTTTCACATAATTTTTGAATGACTACCTCACATTTGTATCACACATATAATTATCTACACTTTGGTTGGTGTATCAATAGACCCATTCGCTACAAAGATACAGGAGTCCCTCCTAACTCAGTTGCCGAACAGGAAGTAAACAGCTCAGGGATTTCACCATGTGACCAATAGTGACTTAAAAAAACAGTTACAGATTTGAATGGCTGTGGTAGTGTAAAACATTGTACAACATTGTAGTTACTCCACACTACTAACCTAATTGACAGAGTGAAAAGCCTGTACAGCAGGGCTCTCCAACCCTGTTCCTGGAGCGCTACCCTCCTGAAGGTTTTGGCTCCAATCCAAGTTGTAATTAACTTGATTCATCTTATCAATCAGCTAATTATTAGAATCAGGTGTGCTAGATTAGGGTTGGAGCAAAAACCTACAGGACAGTAGCTTTCCAGGAACAGGGTTGGAGAGCCCTGCTGTACAGAATAAAAATGTGGCAAAGCAAATCATTTTTTGTCCTGAATACAAGGTGTTATGTTTGGGGCAAATTCAATACAACACATTACTGAGTACCACTCTCCATATTTTCAAGCATAGTGGTCGCTGCATCATGTTCTGGGTATGCTTGTCATCGTTACGGACTGGGGAGTTTTTCAGGATTAAAAAAACCAGAAGGGAGCTAACTACAGGCAAAATCCTAGAGGAAGACCTGGTTGTCTGCTTTTTACCAGACACTGAGAGATTAATTCACCTTTCAGTAGGACAATAACCTAAAACACAAGGTCAAATCTACACTGGAGTTGCTTACCAAGAAGACAGTGAATGTTCCTGAGTGGCCAAGTTACAGTTTTGACTTAAATCTACTTGAAAATCTATGGCAAGGCCTGAAATAAAAGTGTTGTCTGGCAATGATCAACAACCAATTCTACAGAGCTTGAAGAATTTCGAAAATAATAATGTGCAAATATTGCACAATCCAGGAGTGGAAAGCTCTTAGAGATTCACCCAGACATGTGAATACTTATGTAAATTAGATATTTCTGTATTACATTTTTGAACATTTGCAACATTTTCAAAAAACATGTTTTCACTTTGTAATTGTGTAGCATTGTGTGTAGATGGGTGAGAAAAAAAGATATTTAATACATTTTGAATCCAGGCTGTATCACAAGAAAATGTAAAACAAGTCAAAGGGTACGAATACAAATGAAATCAAATCTAATTTTATTTGTCACATACACATGGTTAGCAGATGTTAATGCGAGTGTAGCGAAATGCTTGTGCTTCTAGTTCCGACAATGCAGTAATAACCAACGAGTAATCTAACCTAACAATTCCACAACTACTACCTTACACAAGTGTAAAGGGATAAAGAATATGTACATAAAGATATATGAATGAGTGATGATACAGAACGGCATAGGCAAGATGCAGTAGATGGTATAGAGTACAGTATATACATATGAGATGAGTAATGTAGGGTATATAAACATAAGTCCAGTACCCAGTTGCACAGGGCGGGGTCGAGATCCAGCACTGTATACGAAATATGGTGTCATTTAGGACACAGTCTCTGTCTCTAGGCAGGAAGAGAGGAGAGCGGATTGGCAGGCGGAACTAAACTCAGACAGGACGGCCATATTGCTGTGGCACAGCTGTGTTAATTGTTTTGCCAACCAGTTTCATCCCTGGCAAATCATATTGAGTCTGGTATCGATAGTGTCTGTGTCCATGTCAGGGTTGGATGCCCAGCCCACTCAGCCCTTACCATGCATGTACACTGAGTGTGCAAAACATTAGGACATCTTTATAATATTAAGTTGCACCCCCTTTTGTCCTCCACAGCCTCAATTTGTCACGGCATGCACTCCAAAGGGTGTCGGAAGCATTCAACAGGGATACTGGCCGATGTGACTCCAATGCTTCCCACAGTTGTGTCAAGTTGGCTGGTAGTGGATCTCTACTCCGAATAGCTTGTTCCATCTCATCCCACAGATGCTCAATTGGATTGAGATCTGGTGACTGGGCAGGCCACTGCAGTAAGCTAAATGTTTGCCATGAAAACACACCCCACACCATCACACCACCACCACCAGCCTGCAATGTTGACTCGCGGCAGGATGGAGGCAGGTTCTCATGTGGTTTTCTCCATACCCTAGTCCTTCTATCAGCACGAACCAGGATTCATCAGACCAGGCAATGTTTTTCCAATTCTCCAGTGTCCAGTGTTTTCATTCCTTAGCCCACTGTAACCAGAGTTTCTTGTTTTTTGCTGAAAGAAGTGGAACTCTGTAAGGTCGTCGGCTGCCATACGCCATTCGTGTCAATATACGACGAATTGTGAATTATTTTATGGGTCTTTGGTCACCAATGTTGTACTGGACTGTCAGTTGACTAACTGTAGCCCATTTGTTGCTCTGCACAATTTGTGTCAGCCTCTTTTGTCCTCTTTCATCAATGACCCGTTTTCAACCACTGGCCTGCCATTGGCTGGATGTCCTTTGGGTGGTGGACCATTCTTGATACACACAGGAAACTGTTGAGTGTGAAAAATACAGTGGCATTGCACTTCTCGACACACTCAAACCGGTGTGCCTGGCACCTACTACCATACCCAATTCAAAGGCACTTAAATATTTTGTCTTGCCCATTCACCCTCTGAATAGTACACATACACAATTGTCTCAATTGTTTCAAAGCTTAAAATTCACTATTGAACCTGTCTCTTCCCCTTCATCTACACGGATTTGAGGTGTATTTAACAAGTGACATCAGTACGGGATCATAGCTTTCACCTGGATTCACCTGGTTGGTCTATGTCATGGGAAAGAGCAGGTGTTCTTAATGTTTTGTACACTCAGTGTATGCCTCACATGATTCATTACCCACACTGGTGACCAATCAATCTTCTGAACTGTGAGGTATACAGTTCATTCTTTTGTTTACAGAGTATAATTCAAATAACTTTCAAATCACAGTGACCAGTAAGGAATTCGAATAGCCTTACGTTATGTACAGTCCAAGCTACAAGTGTTGTTCCAATTTCTATAGGAGTACACTTCATATACAGTGTCATTTTATGTAGTTGGAACAGTTTTCAAAAAACACAATTCCTGGCAAAAACACCCTACCAGGAACACTAATGTAAGTGAGAGGAGACAGAGCCGTATTTGCTGGTTCATCTAGCTCCTCAGTAAATCTATTAGTCTGGCACCTCAGACCTAGCTCTCTATTTACTGCCTTATCTAAACACAAGTGCCAGTAACTAGGTGCCATAAATTAGTGGAGACTTATACAGGATTTGATTCCCTCTCTATCCCTTTTCTCCACACCATGTGTATGTCTATGGAGGCTCCTTAGTGAGACGTTACACAGACTGATTAATAAACACTACCACATAGACGGCAAGTCATAGCTATGACTAGTCTACTATGGAACTGTTTTGCAAAACGTCTGTGTTTTCCAGAAGTTAAATTGTACATTGAGGCCTGGCTCAGCCTCATGCCCCCCTCCCCACTGAAGGCCTAGGGCCAACGATGATATGATACTTTGAATAAAGCTGTACCCAAGCCCTGTCATCTGTTACCAACCTCTATGTTCCCTAACCTTCACCTTCTCTAAGCCAACATACCCCATGCTTGGTAGGCCTCTTAACTATTCAGCCAGACAATAGGGACACACTGCCAGCCCAGTTCTACTGTGAGCTGAACTCAAACAATGCAAAGCAACACCGACAAATAGGGGTTACTTTGAGGTCTCTCAAGCTTTGGGATACAGGATTTTACAGGCGAGAGAAGCATGGAAGAATAAGCATGAGCTTAGATATTTCATAATGTATTTATTACCTCCAACGTCTAGAACTAGTTTAGGTGCCAACAGATCCTGGGTGAATTTAAAATTCTAATGCAAAGCCAGAGATATCACAATATAACCCCAAGTCATGAGACTGAACTGAAATAAACTGAACAAAAATATGAACGCAACATATAAAGTGTTGGTCCTATGTTTCATGAGCTGAAATAAAAGATCCCAGAAATGTCTCTCAAATTTTGTACACAAATGTGTTTATATCCCTGTTAGTGAGCATTTCTCCTTTGCCAAGATAATCCATCCACCTGACAGTTGTGGTATATCAAGAAGCTGATTTAACAGCATGATAATTACACAGGTGCCACTTGTGTTGGGGACAATACAAGTCTACTCTAAAATGTACAGTTTTGTTACACAACACAATGTCACACAACACAGCATGCTGACTGCAGGAATGTCCACCAGAGCTGTTGCCAGAGAATTTTGTGTTAATTCCTCTACCATAAGCTGCCTCCAACGTCTTTCCAACCTGCTTCACAACCGCAGACCAAGTGTAACCATGCCAGCCCAGGACCTCCACATCCGGCTTCTTCACCTGCAGGATTGCCTGAGACCAGTGAAACTGAGGAGTATTTATGTCTGTAATAAAGCCCTTTTGTGGGGGGAAACTAATTCTGATTGGCTGGAACTGGCTCCCCAGAGGCTGGGCCTGGATCCCTACAGGCCCACCTATGGCTGGCCCCTGCCCAGTCAGGTGAAATCCAAAGATTAGGGCCTAATGAATTTATTTCAATTGACTGATTTCCTTACAGTATATGAACTGTAACTCAGTAAAATTGTTGCGTTTATATTTTTTGTTCAGTAATAGTTAGTCCGGGTAGCTGTTGTCTAACTATTTCAGTCTCTGCATTGACTCTTTTTGCACTCATCACATTTTGACTCATCACATATGCTGCTACTGTTTATTATCTGTCCTGCTGCTTAGTCACTTTATACCTACTCATATGTGCATATCTATCTCAATTACATCGTACGCCTGCACATCGACTCGGTACTCGTACCCCGTGTATATAGCCAAATTAACGTTACTCATTGTGTATTTATTCTTCTTGTTATTCTTTTTTCTATTATTTATTCATTTATTTCCCCTCTGCATTGTTGGGAAGGGCCCGGCCCATAAGTAAGCACCTCACTGTTCATCTACACCTGTTGTTTACGAAGCATGTGACAAATACAATTTCAATTGACTGGATTTTTGAATCTGCTATACATCAAAACTCTTGAGGTTGCCACACACTGTCAGTTTACATAAATTGAAAGCAGTATGATGTACAGTGCCTTGCGAAAGTATTCGGCCCCCTTGAACTTTGCGACCTTTTGCCACATTTCAGGCTTCAAACATAAAGATATAAAACTATTTTTTTGTGAAGAATCAACAACAAGTGGGACACAATCATGAAGTGGAATGACATTTATTGGATATTTCAAACTTTTTTAACAAATCAAAAACTGAAAAATTGGGCGTGCAAAATTATTCAGCCCCTTTACTTTCAGTGCAGCAAACTCTCTCCAGAAGTTCAGTGAGGATCTCTGAATGATCCAATGTTGACCTAAATGACTAATGATGATAAATACAATCCACCTGTGTGTAATCAAGTCTCCGTATAAATGCACCTGCACTGTGATAGTCTCAGAGGTCCGTTAAAAGCGCAGAGAGCATCATGAAGAACAAGGAACACACCAGGCAGGTCCGAGATACTGTTGTGAAGAAGTTTAAAGCCGGATTTGGATACAAAAAGATTTCCCAAGCTTTAAACATCCCAAGGAGCACTGTGCAAGCGATAATATTGAAAGGAAGGAGTATCAGACCACTGCAAATCTACCAAGACCTGGCCGTCCCTCTAAACTTTCAGCTCATACAAGGAGAAGACTGATCAGAGATGCAGCCAAGAGGCCCATGATCACTCTGGATGAACTGCAGAGATCTACAGCTGAGGTGGGAGACTCTGTCCATAGGACAACAATCAGTCGTATATTGCACAAATCTGGCCTTTATGGAAGAGTGGCAAGAAGAAAGCCATTTCTTAAAGATATCCATAAAAAGTGTCGGTTAAAGTTTGCCACAAGCCACCTGGGAGACACACCAAACATGTGGAAGAAGGTGCTCTGGTCAGATGAAACCAAAATGGAACTTTTTGGCAACAATGCAAAACGTTATGTTTGGCGTAAAAGCAACACAGCTGAACATACCATCCCCACTGTCAAACATGGTGGTGGCAGCATCATGGTTTGGGCCTGCTTTTCTTCAGCAGGGACAGGGAAGATGGTTAAAATTGATGGGAAGATGGATGGAGCCAAATACAGGACCATTCTGGAAGAAAACCTGATGGAGTCTGCAAAAGACCTGAGACTGGGACGGAGATTTGTCTTCCAACAAGACAATGATCCAAAACATAAAGCAAAATCTACAATGGAATGGTTCAATAATAAACATATCCAGGTGTTAGAATGGCCAAGTCAAAGTCCAGACCTGAATCCAATCGAGAATCTGTGGAAAGAACTGAAAACTGCTGTTCACAAATGCTCTCCATCCAACCTCACTGAGCTCGAGCTGTTTTGCAAGGAGGAATGGGAAAAAATGTCAGTCTCTCGATGTGCAAAACTGATAGAGACATACCCCAAGCGACTTACAGCTGTAATCGCAGTAAAAGGTGGCGCTACAAAGTATTAACTTAAGGGGGCTGAATAATTTTGCCCGCCCAATTTTTCAGTTTTTGATTTGTTAAAAAAGTTTGAAATATCCAATAAATGTCGTTCCACTTCATGATTGTGTCCCACTTGTTGTTGATTCTTCACAAAAAAAATACAGTTTTATATCTTTATGTTTGAAGCCTGAAATGAAGCAAAAGGTCGCAAAGTTCAAGGGGGCCGAATACTTTCGCAAGGCACTGTATGTATATAAAGTGACCATTACTGTCGATTGCATAATAGGGTTCTATCTTATCCATCAATCGTGATATTCAGTGTAATTTTCCCTTATTCTCCCTCTTTTCAACGCATCAGGCAGACCTCACCCGACCCTGCTACTCTCTCTAAGCCTGACTCATGATTCCCCTTCTGGAATAAATGCCCAGTGTGTGTGGGTTGACCTTCGAGTCGCTGAAATCATTTACAGCCATTTACTTTTTAACAGAGACAGACAGAGATGTAGACAGAAAGGCTTTCTGAGCACTTGACATCTGATTCATCAAGTTCATACTTATATTAAAGATGTTCTTAAACGCAACCATTCTACAGCGGTTTTCAATCAGGTTGATGGGAAAACAGTGCAGTAATAATGCAGTAACTCAAAGGAACAAGGATAGTGAATAGTTAAAGAAAATCGTCATTTGGTCAGCTGCGTGATTAACTTCTGTGTTCACGAGTTCCGTCAAAAACTAATTCTCCACGCTCTTAAAAGGAAACTCTCAGTCAAAGTAACCCACCCCCCCCCCCTTCTGATCTGTGTAGGCACAGAGGCGAATCAGTTTAAGCACTGCCTTTGCCCAATCCTGATACCTTCAAATAACCAGTGACGAAACCAGAACTAATGCTGCTTGGAGTCACGCATCCCATTCAGTCCTGGCATATTCTCTCGGTCTACATGCAGAATCTGCCCACGGGAGATTACAGAATGGTGCACAGGCTAGGGTAATTACTACACCAAACTCAATTGAAGTAACTTCAGTCAACTTAACTTTGTCTGTTTTTCATTCACATGAGTCATTTCCCACCTCTGTAAATCATTACTTTGGCAATGGCAACCGTTGCTGAGACATTTTCACATTTTCAAGTCTACCAACAGTTTTTTTTTTGCACAAAAACTGGTGGGTTTAAATAGCAAATGTGCCCACTCTGTTCTTGGCACATGCCCTCTTAGCCAACAGCTGGCAGATACAGTGTGGGTAGGCTAGTCTACATGATGAGATTATTATGGATAAGAGATAATGTTTATTGTTTATTGTTTAAATGACAATCATGCACCGTTATGTCACCAGAATCAGACCCTCGATATTTATTAGAAAGGAGCATCAAGATCACTGTGCACTTTTACCAACCTGTGATGTTCATCATAACTTATTTCATCTGCAGCCAAAAAAACGGCATGGTTTCCCCGAGTTGTAGTGGAAGGACGACACACCATATCATCACGTGACTCCAAGTTTGTATTAGATATGACGGTTATTGCAGTATACCAATATCTGCGCATAAAGGCGTTTCCACTGCCATTTCTCGCATAATTAATTTTACCGACACACAAAGATCCCACCGTGTTGAACAGACAAATTATTATAAAATTGTACTGAAACTTCCTGTTGCTGTCCCAGCTGTTGTGATTTTTATTTGGTATGACTTTACTTGCATAAAAACTGTGGATGGAAATGTGGTTATAGTGAAGGATCTGAGGGCCCAGTCACAAGACTGCAATGTGTTATTTATAGAGTTATGAAAAAGGAAAATGGGCAGTTCCATTAATCCAGCGAAGTAAGTAAGAGTGAGAAGGAAGGAACCTGTGGATTTCCCGCCTTCGAGCACCACTCTGTGCTCTGTGGAGCTGTGTTGTTATCTCTATTTGTGTGTGCGTGTTTGATTAGAGAAATGTATCTTTGGAGACTTGTGTTCAAGCATTGAACCCTTCACCTGTTGTTTGCCAGCTCTTGCATGCAGCATATGCACATTCATCATTTTCAGATTCCTCTTCCTTCCCTTTTCCCAGACAGACACACTCCATGTGATGGTGATGGCCCGCCTACCCAGCAGGAGGGACAGGAAGTCTCCCTGGGATAACTAAGCTCCTTGAACATGAAAACATGCTCCGTGACATGAGTCAGCTCACGTTTTTTGTTTGATTTTAAATGTAGGATTATATTCTAATGTCTAACATATGGGCGCACACAGCTTGGGCCAAGGAGCAGCTGTGTGACCAAAGACAACACGCAAATGGCACCCTATTACTATGTTCAAGGGCATGGAAATAAAAAGCTTGCCATTAGAGGTGTATCAGGCACTGTCCTGATCCTAAGTGCAATTGAAATTATACAAAATGTTCTCAAATAGTTTAACCCTTATTCTGATGACGGGCTGCTCCAGAAGGTCAGGTCAAGTCATTCCATTATTTAATCACCCGGGGAGAATTAACAAGAGGCATTAACATATTAACAATGTGCTGTCCTCCATATAAATAGGATCAGTGTATGATTCAATTCTCTCGCCAGCGAGGGATGGCTACGAATTGACTACGATTTTTGTGAATTAACATTTCTTATGCTTATCACGCCACCAGTGTCTGTGTACCACTCCAACCGTCTCTGAAGCATGGCTATCTTACACATTCGCTGTCTGAGTGCTTCTTCATGTCTGCTTATATGAAAGCTGAAGCATGAAATACATTTTACATGAGCTGAAGCGTTGAAGCTGATCCGCGGCGGGCTGATTATGAGCTAAAAAAAGGAGTAATTCACCAGATAATGAATACAGCTCTAAAAATGTTCTGCCAATGTCAATGATGGCGCATAATCCCTCAATAACTGTCACATTTCTCTCGCCTCCCTTTCCCCTCTTCATTTGAAGTTAATATGCTCTCCTCATAAGTCAGGCAAATTAGCTATGGTGCATGATGACAGATATGGAGTACACTTATGTATGGAGAATCCACTTTACAGTGTCAACTGTATGCCAGAAAACTTCCGATCTTGGCATTTTTAAGGGGATCTGAATTATAGATAAACTATGGTATGTTACGTAACAATTCAACCCTCTCACCATATGTTCCTGTTTACATTCCCTAACACATTGATGTGGTTGACTGAAGAGACTGGTGTTGTCTCCCAAATGGCACCCTATTCTCCACATAGTGAACTACTTTTGAAGTAGTGCCGTTTATGACACTCCCTCGATTCCACAGAGCCACAGTAACACACTGACTCTTTACAAGGTGAGAGAACAGAGACAGAGGCCATATTGAATGGATGATACCAGCTGAACAAAATAGGGGATATTTCTATTTGTGTGTGAGATGACTGGGAGGGAAGCCCAGTGGGGCGTGGAGAGATGGAGCCTAGCCTAGCCGCTGGCTGAGAGAGTGTCCAGTTGAGATACAATGCTCTGTTATCTCCTCACGCACGCGCACACACACAGCGCTGATGTGTTCATTCTTTGTGGCGAGTCGCTGCACTACTGGATTGACAATGGGTATTGTGTGACCTCATTGAGATGTGACTATAGAGGGGGACTTTATCATGGTGTGGCTAAATAGAGCCATGTCAATGCCATTATGGCGCTGTCGGCAAGCTTTGGCATTGGCAGATGTGGCATTTAGACTGGCCGATGCCCTGCTGCTGCGCCTTTCATCTGAAAGGAGAGAATAGCACAACTGACTCCTCCAGTTATAGACAAACACACAATGTCCTACACATCACAAGAGAGACACTGTGGTGGTGGTCGTATACTATAGAATGCTATACTAAACACTAGTATCCCTCGATCATTTGTAGTACTTTCTATAGAACATTTATATTTACAGTTTAGTCATTTAGCAGACGTTATTTTCCAGAGCGACTTACAGTGGTAAGTGAATACATTTTAATACTTTCTCTGGGATGGATAAGTGGGCAACTGGTGACCCCTTTTGTGGGCCCCCAGATCAACCCCCCCCCCCCCCACCATCAAAACACTGCTACAAGTGCCGAACAGTTCAACCACATATCCACTGTGCAGAAAACCACCACCAGAAAGAGTGCCCCAACGACAAGAAAGATGCAAAATGTGCCAACTCCTCAGTCTCCAAACACTGTCCCACCTACAGTATATAGCCCTCTCCACCCCTACCGCAACCACCACCAACCTCACCTTCACCACACCCACCACTATCAGCCACTGTGAAAACACCTCCAAGAACACAACTCACTTAAAGGAGGACCTGAAACAGATCTGGAAGATGAGATGCTTAAAAGGTTCACTATGCTTAAATCGACCTGCCAAAACTTGGTTGCTAAAAACCGAATACTTCAAATCAAATTATATTGGTCACAAACACATATTTAGCAGATGTTATTATGTGTGTTTATATTTAAGCAATAAGGCCTGAGGGTATATTGCCAATTCACCACGGCTAAGGGCTGTTCTTATGTACGGTGCAACTGTAACAGTATAATTTTATACCGTCCCCTCGCCCATACCCGGGTGCGAACCAGGGACCCTCTGCACACATCAACAACAGTCACCCTCGAGCATTGTTACCCAACGCTCCACAAAAGCCACGGCCCTTGCAGAGCACAACTTCAAGGTCTCAGAGAAAGTGACGTCACCGATTGAAACACTATTTAGCGCGCACCGCCAACTAAGCCAGCCGTTTCACATCCGTTACACAACGCAGAGTACCTTTACTGGTTAGCATTGTAAAAATAAATGTTGTCATACCCATGGTATTCGGTCTGATATTCCACGGCTGTCAGCCAATCAGCATTCAGGGCTCGAACCACCCAGTTTATAAATATACACACTACCGTTCAAAAGTTTGGGGTCACTAAGAAATGTCCTTGTTTTTGAAAGAAAAAAATAATTTTTGTCCATTAAAATAACATCAAACTGATCAAAAATACAGTGTAGACATTGTTAATATTGTAAATGACTATTGTCGCTGAAAACGGCAGATTTTTTTATGGAATATTTACATAGGCGAACAGAGGACCATTTTCAGCAACCGTCACTCCTGTGTTTCAATGGCACGTTGTGTTAGCTAAACATTTTAAAAGGCTAATTGATCATTAGAAAACCCTTTTGCAATTATGTTAGCACAGCTGAAAACTGTTGTAATGATTAAAGAAGCAATACAACTGCCCTTCTTTGGACTAGTTGAGTATCTGGAGCATCAGCATTTGTGGGTTCGATTACAGGCTCAAAATGGCCAGAAACAAAGACCTTTCTTCTGAAACTCGTCAGTCTATTCTTGTTCTGAGAAATGAAGGCTATTCCATGTGAGAAATTGCCAAGAAACTGAAGATCTCGTACAACGCTGTCTACTACTCCCTTCACAGAACAGCACAAACTGGCCCTAACCAGAATAGAAACAGGAGTGGGAGGCTCCGGTGCAAGTTGAATTGGATTGCATTGACTATAATAAAGTATATACAGTTGAAGTCGGAAGTTTACCTACACCTTAGTCAAATACATTTAAACTCAGTTTCTCACAATTCCTGACATTAAATCCTTGTAAAAATTCCCTGTTAGGATCACCAGTTTATTTTAAGAATGTGAAACGTCAGAATAATAGTAAAGAGAATGATTTCTTTCTTTCTTTCTTTCTTCACATTCCCAGTGAGTCAGAGTTTACATACACTCAATTAGTATTTGGTAGCATTGCCTTTAAATTGTTTAACTTTGATCAAACGTTTTGGGTAGCCTTCCACAAGCTTCCCACAATAAGTTGGGTGAATTTTGGCCCATTCCTCCTGACAGAGCTGGTGTAACTAAGTCAGCTTTGTAGGCCTCCTTGCTCGCACACGCTTTTTCAGTTCTACCCACAAATTTTCTATAGGATTGAGGTCAGGGCTTTGTGATGGCCACTCCAATACCATGACTTTGTTGTCCTTAAGTCATTTTGCCAATACTTTGGAAGTATGCTTGGGGTCATTGTCCATTTGGAAGACCCATTTGCGACCAAGCTTTAACTTCCTGACTGATGTCTTGAGATGTTGTTTCAATATATCCACATCATTTCCCCACCTCATGATGCCATCTATTTGGTGAAGTGCACCAGAACCTCCTGCAGCAAAGCAACCCCACAACATTATGCTGCCACCCCCTTGCTTCACGCTTGGGATGGTGTTCTTCGGCTTGCAAGCATCCCCCTTTTTCCTCCAAACATAACAATGGTAATTATGGCCAAACAGTTATATTTTTGTTTCATCAGACCGGAGGACATTTCTCCGAAAAGTACAATATATGTCCCCATGTGCAGTTGCAAACCGTAGTCTGTCTTTTTTATGGCGGTTTTGTAGCTGTGGCTTTTTCCTTGCTAAGCGGCCTTTCAGGTTATGTTGATATAGGACTTGTTTTACTGTGGGTATAGATACTTTTGGACCCGTTTCCTCCAGCATCTTCACAAGGTCCTTTGCTGTTGTTCTGGGATTGATTTGCTTCTACTGTACATATGACATGAGTAAAAGAGTATATAAACATTATTAGTGGCCAGTGTTCCATTATTAAAGTGACCAGTGATTCCATGTCTATGTACAAAGGGCAGCAACCTCTATGGTCCAGGGTTGAGTAACTGGGCGGTAGCCGGCTAGTGATGATGACTAAGCCAGCTAGTGATGGCTATTTAACAGTCTGATGGCCTTGAGATAGAATTGGTTTTTCAGTCTCTCAGTCCCAGCTTTGATGCACCTTTACTGACCTCGCCTTCTGGATGATAGTGGGGTGAACAGGCCCTGGCTTGGGTGGTTGTTGTCACTGATGATCTTTTGACCTTTTGTGACATCAGGTGCTGTAGTTGTCCTGGAGGGCAGGCAGTGTGCCCCCAGTAATGCATTGGGCAGACCTCACCACCCTCTGGAGAGCCCTGTGGTTGCTGGCGGTGCAGTTGCCTTACCAGGCAGTGATACAGCATTACAAGATGCTCTCAATTGTTTATCTGTATAAGTTTGTGAGGGTCTTAGGGACTAAGCCAAATTCCTTCAGCCTCCTGAGGCACTGTTGCAACTTCTCCACCACACTGTCATTGTGGGTGGACCATTTCATATTTTCAATGATGTATCCCGAGAAGCTTTTTACCTTCACCATTGCGGTCCAGTCAATGTTCATGGGGACATGCTCTCTTTGCTGTCAACTGAAGTCCACGATCAGTTACTTTGTTTTTTTTACGTTGAGGGAGAGGTTATTTTCCTGTCACCACTCTGCCCAAGCCCTCACCTCCTCCCTGTAGGATGTCTCATCATTGTTGGTAATCAGGCCTACTACTGTGTCTCTTCTGCAAACTTGATGATTGAGTTGGAGGCGTGCGTGGCCACACAGTCATGGGTGAATGGGGAGTATGGGAGGGGGCTGAGCACGCACCCTTGTGGAGCCCCTGTGTTGATGATCAGGGGAGTGGAGGTGAGGTTTCCTACCTTCACCACCTGGGGGAGGCCCGTCAGAAATTCCAGGACCCAGTTGCACAGGGCGGGGTTCAGACCCAGGGCACCGAGCTTAATGATGAGCTTGGAGGGTACTATGGTGTTGAAGGTTGAGCTCTAACCAATGAACAGCATTCTTACATAGGTTTTCCTCTTGTCCAGATTGGACAGGGATGTGTCCAACGCGATGGTGATTGCATCGTCTGTGGCTCTATTGGGACGGTATGCAAATTGAGGTGGGTCTAAGTTGTCAAGTAAGGTGGAGGTGATGTAATCCTTAACTAGCCTCTCAAAACACTTCATGAAGTGAGTGCTACAGGGCGATAGTCATTTCAGTTACCTTTGCTTTTTAGGGTACAGGAACAATGGTGGACATCTTGAAGCAAGTGGGGACAGCAGACTGGGACAGGGAGAGATTCAATATGTCCGTAGTCACTCCTTCCAGCTCTTCAGCACATGCTCTGAGGATGCGGTTAGGGATGCCGTCTGCCTTGCGAGGGTAAACACACTTAAATGTTTTACTCACGTCGGTCATGGAGAACAAGAGTATACAGTCATCGGAAGCTGCCCACGTCAACTAATTTCAGTTTATGTGAGAAAATAAGTTATTATAGTGTAAAGAATCATCGTACCATCTAAACCGCTGTGAAATATATTTTCATTACAATTTTTTTTCGACCTCTTGAAGCTGGTGTACAAAACCGACAGTAAAAGACGCAAAAACAAATCTTAAGAGTGGGAGGATAGAAATAGCACACATAGAACAGATTTACCACTTCTTAGACTTGCGTTCAATGAGAAGGACAGATCTATAACTAACATTTGTGTGAATTTGGTTGGGTCGCCCAAAAAGTAACATATTGCAGCTTTAAGAGTGTCCTACACAGCATCATGAGGCACTCAGACTTTTAAGATTACATATTGTTTTGGGGGTCTTAAAGAGACTCACTACTTTTTAACCTCTTAACCAGTCTCACCACATTATACTCACCTTTCAAAGTTTTATTGCCTTTTAATAACTAGATGGCTACCCCAACCATCTTTTTACATAACAACATCAGAGGTATAAGAAGCAATCAAGAAGAACTGATCCAATTACTCCAAGAAAACAATGTGATGATCGCTTCCATAAATGAAACTTTGTTAAGCACAACCACATGTTTTCGGATCCCTGGAGGGGATTGTGGCACAGCTTTTAAAAGGAAGGCGTTGAATACTCTGAAGCTGTTTTAGATTTCACTGAAGAAAATTTCAACAATAACGAGTACATAGCTGCAAGTCATTTTAAATGCACACACCACATCACTGTCCACTCACAATAACACCCTCAGTAAAACGAATCCCTGCTCTCTCAGAAAACAACGACGACACCATCAGAGATTTTAATGACAAAAACAGACTTCAACTGTAACACCACAAGCCAGTCTGGGAAAGAAAATCCTCAAGAATACAAACCTCACCATCAATAACGACTAGCCCACGCACATCCACTCCTCCACTTCCACTACAGATATCCTTGACCTAGTCCTCTGCTCCATGAAGTCGGAAGTGACCACCTTCCCATCCTCGCCTCCTTTTCCCTCCAACTTCAACAAGCATCTGCAAAACAATGACACAACTATAAGAAAACCACCCGGGAGAACTACAGACAGTGTGTTACATGCAACATAACAAACATTACAGTCACAGAGAAACCTCAGATGCTGGATCAGCTAGCGGAGAGGCTGGGGAATGTCCTCATCCAGGCCCGAGAGGAGACTATCCTTCTAACCACAACAACAACTCCCAACTCACCTCCTCCACCTTATCAAATACAAAAGAAAATGAAGGAGAGGATCCATCAAGACCAGATACCCCCACACCAAAACATAAATAAACCAGCTCCAGAACCACAAACTTACCCTGCATTACCAGATGGAATGGAATGCATTCTACAAACAGCTTGACAAAGATTCGAACTCACACACCTGGCAGAAAATAAATACTATTAATGGAAACATAAGTAACAACTCAATATCGTAACAACTCAATAACGGCCCAGGGTCAACCCATAGAGAATAACGAAGAAAATAACATCTACAAAATGTGCACTCCTGCCCCAACATCTCCCCAAAAATTAAACGGAGAAATACAAAAAGCAACACCACTCACCTGCCATCCGACACTTACTGTACCTCCCTCCTGATTCCAGCAGACCACCAACTCATACATGCTGTAACAATCACAAAAACACCACTTTCCTCTCAAATGACACGTACCTCTTCCCTGGCACGAGCAGATCAGCCACTCACCAGAGAAAATCAGAAATCAGGACACACTTAAAGAAAATGAAAAGCACCTGGGGAAGACAACATTGACACCATACTACTAAAACAAGCACCTGAAGAATTCCTGCACCTGCTCTCCAACCTCGTCACCTCATGTCTCGGCCACTTCACACAACCCTGGAAAACAGCAGTTGTCACCATGATCCACAAACCTGGCAAAGCTATTCAACGAATCCGCTTCCTCAGCCATGTGGGGAAACTATTTGAAAGGGTACTCACCTCCAGAATTAGCTGCCATGTAGAAGACAGGGTCCTTCTTGGACGACACCAGACAGGCTTCCGAAGAAACAGATCAACATAAAATGTATTCTGATGGTCTTAAAATATTGTAAGACATTTTTCAACTGTTCACTTTGGTACAAAAGGCATTTGATAAAAAAGTGGCACAATGGACTGGGCCATAGACTAACAGACACCAATCTCCAACTCCCGCACTCAAATCAGAAACATAAATCTCAAGCTTCCTCCATAACCGCCAAACCCTTAAAAAAAACACTGTGCATCCTATTCACCAGAAATGCAAACCTCAAATCAAAGAAACCCATAATCCTCAAATTGTATGTACGAAACAATACAAATCTAAAATACATTCCTGAGGGTTACATTTTAAAGCAACATATTGTGGATGATCCACATTGAGAACACAGAGAGAAGGACGGAAGAGGATCAATCACTTAAAAGCACTTCGTGGAAGGAAACATTGTGCAGCACCTGAAACTCTTTTAAAAGTATATTTTAGCTAAATCAGATCCCTCTTCGAATACGCACTACTCGTCTGGATCACAGCCTTCACACCACAAATGAACCGACTGCAAAGAATCCATAACCGAGAAATAAACCTGGCCTTCAAAATACCCATATACATCAACAACAAATACATCCATCATATATCCAGAATCAAGGCCATCAAAGATGGACAAGCAATAAAGGACACAAATACCTGAACAGAGCGATCCATAACCCATTCCTCAAGAAACCGTACAAGAAGCACAATGGGCCACAGAAACACCTCTGTCAATCATGTTCCAGAAGTCAAAGCCAGATACAAACACATACTCACATCCCACACAACATCATCATACCTTACTTATAAACATAAACCCAATTAAAACGTATTGATGGACCCATCCCGTTAGCGGGATCATTGTCGTCAACCACCACCGCCAAATTCAAATTAAATTACAAAAAAATATTTAATTCTCATGAAATCACAAGTGTAATATAGCAAAACACAGCTTAGCTTGTTGTTAATCCACCTGTTGTGTCAGATTTCAATAAAGCTTTTCGGCGAAAGCATACCAAGCGTTAATGTAAGCACATCTCTCTCAGTAGACAAAATATTACAAACAGCTAGCTAGATTGTTAAAGAAGTTTGAAATATCCAATAAATGTCATTCCACTTCATGATTGTGTCCCACTTGTTGTTGATTCTTCACAAAAAAATACAGTTTTATATCTTTATGTTTGAAGCCTGAAATGTGGCAAAAGATCGCAAAGTTCAAGGGGGCCGAATACTTTCGCAAGGCACTGTATCTTCAACCACCAACTAATCATCCTGAGACAAGGCCGAGTATAGCCCACAAAGATCTCTGCCACGGCACAACCCAAGGGGAGGGGGTGCCAACCCAGACAGGAAGATCACGTCAGTGACTCAACCCACGCAAGTGGCGCACCCCTCCTAGGGACGGCATGGAAGAGCACCAGTAAGCCAGTGACTCAGCCCCAGTAATAGGGTTAGAGGCAGAGAATCCCAGTGGAGAGAGGGGAACCGGCCAGGCAGAAACAGCAAGGGCGGTTCGTTGTTCCAGTGCCTTTCCGTTCACCCTCACACTCCTGGGCCAGACTACACTCAATCATATGACCCACTGAAGAGATGAGTCTTCAGTAAAGACTTAAAGGTTGAGACCGAGTCTGCGTCTCTCACATGGGTACGCAGACCATTTCATAAAAATGTAGCTCTGTAGGAGAAAGCCCTGCCTCCAGCTGTTTGCTTAGAAATTCTAGGGACAATAAGGAGGCCTGCGTCTTGTGACCGTAGCGTACGTGTAGGTATGTACGGCAGAAGCTCTGAACTATCCGCTCAGACCCCGGCCCTACCTACCAACAGGTTATGGGAAATGTGCTCTTTAAGTATTTCTCCAGTAGGTTTCCTGAAGGAGAAAGCCTCCACTTCTATGTCAAAGATAATCAAATAAAATCACTAAAGTAAATATTACAGTAATGTCTGTAAAAACACTACAGTAAATACTACAGTATATTATAGTGTGCAAAAATACGACATAACAGTATACTACATTAAATACTACAGAATTCACTGTAGTGCTTTGCAGACTTTAGTTAGTCTGAAAAAAACACTATAGTGAATGCTATAGTATTTACACCATATTATTAACTGGGTGGTTTGAGCCCTGAATGATGATTGGCTGACAGCCGTGGTATATCAGACCGCATACCACTAGTATGACAAAACATTTATTTGTTCTGCTCTAATTACATTGGTAACCAGTTTATAATAGCAATAAGGCACCTCGGGGCTTTGTGGTATATGGCCACGATGCGTCATGGTAATATCCGCAATGCGTTGTGCATTTAGAACAGCCCTTAGCCATGGTATAATGGCCATATACCACACCCCCTCGTGCCTTATTGCTCAAATATACTATGTTTTTTTTTTATGTGGACAATGGCGAAATAAACTGCTGTGAAATGAAGTCGCCATATTTCTCTAATCTCTTCAGTGTTATTCTCACACAAAAATTGGATAAACCTTACTTACTTGAAATTGTCATAATCCATAATTCCTCTGGTGTTGCAGTTGTGTGGTGCAGGGAGTTTCCCCAAGCACATCCGTTTATTAACAGTGAGAGCCATGACATGATGCCTGCTGTGATGACAGGCACCAAGCTGAGAGAAAAATGCTCCCATCTTATCAACAGTGTTACAGATACTGGTATTCTGTGTGTGTATCCTGTGTGTGTATTTCTTTTCTCTCCTTCTCCCCTCACAGGTGGCAATCATCATTCCCCAATCAGTCACCATGCACTCATAAATCAGAAGACACACCTCCTCCTGTTTCCATTACCCAATCACATCCCCTTTCCCTTGGTTTAAAAACCCATTCAGTTGTTTCCTCTGGAGCTCCATCTCTCTGTCAATCTCTCGGTTGTTCTCTGGTTTTGTTTTTGCAACTACATGTCACTTTGTCCCCACCTGTGAGTATTGTTTTGTTATGTTGTTTGATGGTGGGAAAAGGGGGTACCGAAACAAGTCACCCATGGGCATACACTACCCGTGGGTAAACTTTGTTTAAAAACACAAGTTAGAATTGGGCGGCCCTCCCACTGTATTTTTGGTTAGTTAGTTAGCTGTATTGAAGTAGGCTAGTCTAGCTTAGAGGTATTTTTGGATATTTGTTTCTTTCCTTGGGTCCAGCTCAGCCCCTTTTCCTGCCCCCAGTACTGTGTGTTTAGAAATAAACCCTGAGTGTTTGACGGTAACTTAGTTGTCTGTGTTTTTTTGTTCTCACGGTTACTTTGTCACTATTATACTTTGCATGAGTTATGTTACGGGTCCCGTTACCATCCCCCTCCTAGACTCCCCCCCCCCCCCCCCCCGAAGCCAAAGGGATTCGTAATAAACAGACATTTCCCAAAAAACAGCAAGGGAGACTTCAATCTAGAAGATCTAATGTAAGAGAACAAGTTTACATCTCTTGTCTAAATATTTCTGCTCATATTTTGCATTTCATGTTTTGTGTGCTACAAATAACACCATGCTTGAGTGGATGTTCTGTCTACATTCTCTCCACGAGAGTTGAAGAGGATGGATGAGTTTCTGGCATAATGTCCTCTGCCCTGGCTCTAAGTAATCATGATAAACGCTGCCACTCAGACAGACAGAGCCAGTAGATGAGTTGCTGAATCCACATGAAGTGTTGCGTCGGGCAAATAGACTATCATATCACACAGGGAGAGGTGCAGGCAGTAAACACTTTCACACGCTCCGGGGCGAAGCACTAGAACAAGAGGAGGAAGCACTAGAACAAGAGGAGGCTTTGACTGGGATTCAAGTAATTGGAACGGTATCTGAAAAGTCAAGCCTCCCATCATTACACAAAGTACATATTAAAAAGGGATTGTGTGTATAAATAGATGGCTGGGTTGTTCTCTCTCACAGGTGCATAGGGATCATATCACCTCCACCCTACCTGACACCCTAGACACCCTAGACCCACTCCAAATTGCTTACTGCCCAAATAGGTCCACAGACGATGCAATCTCAACCACACTGCACACTGCCCTAACCCATCTGGACAAGAGGAATACCTATGTGAGACTGCTGTTCATCGAATACAGCTCGGCATTTAACACCATAGTGCCCTCCAAGCTCGTCATCAAGCTCGAGACCCTGGGTCTCGACCCCGCCCTGTGCAACTGGGTACTGGACTTCCTGACGGGCCGCCCCCAGGTGGTGAGGGTAGGCAACAACATTTCCACCCGCTGATCCTCAACACTGGGGCTCCACAAGGGTGCGTTCTGAGCCCTCTCCTGTACTCCCTGTTCACCCACGACTGCGTGGCCACGCACGCCTCCAACTCAATCATCAAGTTTGCGGACGACACAACAGTGGTAGGCTTGATTACAAACAACGACGAGAAGGCCTACAGGGAGGAGGTGAGGGCCCTCGGAGTGTGGTGTCAGGAAAATAACCTCACACTCAACGTCAACAAAACTAAGGAGATGATTGTGGACATCAGGAAACAGCAGAGGGAACACCCCCCTATCCACATCGATGGAACAGTAGTGGAGAGGGTAGTACGTTTTAAGTTCCTCGGCGTACACATCACAGACAAACTTAATTGGTCCACTCACACAGACAACATCGTGAAGAAGGCGCAGCAGCGCCTCTTCAACCTCAGGAGGCTGAAGAAATTTGGCTGTCACCAAAAGCACTCACAAACTTCTACAGATGCACAATCGAGAGCATCCTGTAGGGCTGTATCACCGCCTGGTACGGCAACTGCTCCGCCCTCAACCGTAAGGCTCTCCAGAGGGTAGTGAGGTCTGCACAACTCATCACCGGGGGCAAACTACCTGCCCTCCAGGACACCTACACCACCCGATGTCACAGGAAGGCCATAAAGATCATCAAGGATAACAACCACCCGAGCCACTGCCTGTTCACCCCGCTATCATCCAGAAGGCGAGGTCAGTACAGGTGCATCAAAGCTGGGACCGAGAGACTGAAAAACAGCTTCTATCTCAAGGCCATCAAACTGTTAAACAGCCACCACTAACATTGAGTGGCTGCTGCCAACACACTGACTCAACTCCAGCCACTTTAATAATGGGAAATGATGTAAAATATATCACCAGCCACTTTAAACAATGCTACCTAATATAATGTTTACATACCCTACATTATTCATCTCATATGTCTACGTATATACTGTACTCTATATCATCTACTGCATCTTTATGTAATACATGTATCACTAGCCACTTTAACTATGCCACTTTGTTTACATACTCATCTCATATGTATATACTGCACTCAATACCATCTACTGTATCTTGCCTATGCCGCTCTGTACCATCACTCATTCATATATCTTTATGTACATATTCTTTATCCCCTTACACTTGTGTCTATAAGGTAGTAGTTTTGGAATTGTTAGCTAGATTACTTGTTGGTTATTACTGCATTGTCGGAACTAGAAGCACAAGCAGTTCGCTACACTCGCATTAACATCTGCTAACCATGTGTATGTGACAAATAAAATTTGATTTGATCAATAAGAGTAGAGACAAAGATGAATACACTATTAGAAAATCATTAATAATCACAAAGTTTTGGTGGTCTTCTTGCCAGAAACATTCACAGACCTTTTGATAAGCAGTCCCTTATACATAAAACTAAGTTTATACTTGCCTACTTGAGACGTATAAGAGAAATGCTAAAACATCTTAATCAAACACTGGCTGGCCATGCTTTCCACCTGGCTACTCCTACCCCGGTCAACAGCACTGCACCCCCCACAGCAACTCGTCTAAGCCTTCCCCATTTCTCCTTCTCCCAAATCCAGTCAGCTGATGTTCTGAAAGAGCTGCAAAATCTGGACCCCTACAAATCAGCCGGGCTAGACAATCTGGACCCTTTCTTTCTAAAATGATCTGCCGAAATTGTTGCCACCCCTATTACTAGCCTGTTCAACCTCTCGTGTCGTCAGCTGCGGTCATCCCCCTCTTCAAAGGGGGGGGGCACTCTTGACCCAAACTGCTACAGACATATCGATCCTACCCTGCCTTTCTAAGGTCTTCGAAAGCCAAGTCAACAAACAGATTACCGACCATTTCGAATCTCACCATACCTTCTCTGCTATGTAATCTGGTTTCAGAGCTGGTCATGGGTGCACCTCAGCCACGCTCAAGGTCCTAAACGATATCTTAACCACCATCGATAAGAAACATTACTGTGCAGCCGTATTCATTGATCTGGCCAAGGCTTTCGACTCTGTCAATCACCACATCCTCATCGGCAGACTCGACAGCCTTGGTTTCTCAAATGATTACCTCGCCTGGTTCACCAACTCTGATAGAGTTCAGTGTGTCAAATCGGAGGGTCTGCTGTCCGGACCTCTGGCAGTCTCTATGGGGGTGCCACAGGGTTCCATTCTTGGACCGACTATCTTCTTTGAATACATCAATAATGTCGCTCTTGCTGCTGGTGAGTCTCTGATCCACCTCTACGCAGACGACACCATTCTGTATACTTCTGGCCTTTCTTTGGGCACAGTGTTAACAACCCTCCAGGCAAGCTTCAATGCTATACAACTCTCCTTCCGTGGCCTCCAATTGCTCTTAAATACAAGTAAAACTAAATGCATGCTCTTCAACCGATCGCTGCCTGCACCTGCCCGCCTGTCCAACATCACTACTCTGGACGGCTCTGACTTAGAATATGTGGACAACTACAAATACCTAGGTGTCTGGTTAGACTGTATACTCTCCTTCCAGACCCACATCAAACATCTCCAATCCAAAGTTAAATCTAGAATTGGCTTCCTATTTCGCAACAAAGCATCCTTTATTCATGCTGCCAAACATACCCTTGTAAAACTGACCATCCTACCAATCCTAGACTTCGGCGATGTCATTTACAAAATAGCTTCCAATACCCTACTCAACAAATTGGATGCAGTCTATAACAGTGCAATCCGTTTTGTCACCAAAGTCCCATATACTACCCACCATTGCGACCTGTACGCTCTCGTTGGCTGGCCCTCGCTTCATACTCGTCGCCAAACCCACTGGCTCCTCGAACTACAAAAATCTCTGAAACTGGAAACACTTATCTCCCTCACTAGCTTTAAGCACCAACTGTCAGAGCAGCTCACAGATTACTGCACCTGTACATAGCCCACCTATAATTTAGCCCAAACAACTACCTCTTTCCCTACTGTATTTATTTTATTTCTTTATTTATTTTGCTCCTTTGCACCCCATTATTTTTATTTCTACTTTGCACATTCTTCCACTGCAAATCTACCATTCCAGTGTTTTACTTGCTATATTGTATTTACTTTGCCACCAAGGCCTTTTTTTGCCTTTACCTCCCTTATCTCACCTCATTTGCTCACATCGTATATAGACTTGTTTATACTGTATTATTGACTGTTTGTTTGAAATGTTTGTTTTACTCCATGTGTAACTCTGTGTTGTTATGTGTCAAACTGCTTTGCTTTATCTTGGCCAGGTCGCAATTGTAAATGAGAACTTGTTCTCAACGTGCCTACCTGGTTAAATAAAGGTGAGAAATTTGATATACTATTTGGTTTTTTACAAATAACCATTCAAATACTGAATTAAAAGTACTTGTTTGGACTGTGTATTTGAAAATACTTAAATAACACAGAAAAAAAGTGGAAATGATGACCACAGCCAAAATTGTAGCTAAGGAAAATACTTTCATCATTTTGTAACCTGGTTAAAGACAGAACAATGTTAATCTCTCTACTCTTCACTTTGTCTAATAAATTACCATGGCAACTAGAAATAGCTTAACCAGGGCAATTATATCTATGCCGACTGGTTTCCCACTCTCTCCAACCAGTTCTGAATGCTGCATATTGCCTTATACTGTAGTTCTATGGTAATAATGACACCCATAATGGTGCTAACTGGTATGAACTGATAGTATTAGTCGGAGACACCACCAGTTAAGGTCACATTATCTACAAAACTATTGGCATTGCTAGCACAGCAGCAAGAGGCAGATTTTGAATGGTGTTTTTATGTATTAATTTTTTATTTCACCTTTATTTAACCAGGTAGGCAAGTTGAGAATAAGTTCTCATTTACAACTGCGACCTGTCCGAGATAAAGCAAAGCAGTTCGACACATAACAACACAGAGTTACACATGGAGTAAAACAAACATACAGTCAATAATACAGTAGAAGAATAAGTCTATATACAATGTGAGCAAATGAGGTGGGATAAGGGAGGTAAGGCAATACATAGGCCATGTTGGCGAATTGTATTTGAGAGTATTTTCAAATACCTGGGTTAAATTCATGGGAGTGTATTTGAGCATTTCCAAATACATTAAAATATTCAACTACTTGTCTCAAATAAAAAAATATCTGAATACTTACTTTGAATGTATGACAAGGAATTCATATTTGAAATAGTATTTGAACCCAGGTCTGATATGAGAACAGTCTGTCTGTAGACTACTATGAGATCATGATTTAGTCTCAATAGCAGGCAGAGTGTATGCACAATGCCATCTGGACTCTGCCTTGTATGTCCCTGGCAAGCTGTTTAAACATTACAGATGTTGCCATGCTGCCGGCCATCTCTAAAGGTAGCATTTACAGAACACAGCCAGGAGGGCAAACAGTGTACATGGCAACAGATGGTGACCTATCCTGTGTATACTGAAGATTAGCTCCACAGTAAACATAACACTCCGTTGATAGCATAGCAGTCATCCACACTAACCTGTGCTGCTCGCTCTCACCAAACAAGGCAGACATATCGGAACATAATCAGAACTTGATTTTGTTTTCACTAAAGTACAATGAAACATGTTTCATCTGTAAATGTGTCATTAAGTGAGAAATATTGCACTGCAATGTGTCCACAAGATCATGTCGGTGTGGGATTACAGTGTAAATCTGTATACAGATACTCAGAGTTTTTCCCTCCAAAACAAGCCAGCCTGGTCTCTATAGCTTTACAATGTTAGACAAGCGCCCCGTCACACTCACCCCGGTCATCATGAAGTGCTTTGAGAGGCTAGTCATGGGCCACATCATGGTCAGCAGGCCATGCACACTGGACCCACTCCAATTTGCCTACCGCTTCAACAGATCCACGGAAGATGCCATTTCCATCGCTATTCACACATCTGGACAAGAGGAACACCTACAGTATGTGAGAATGCTGTTCACTGACTACAGTTCAGCATTAAACACTATTGTTCTCGCCAAGCTCGCCAGAGCTCAGAAGCTCGGTCTGGACACCACCCTGCAACTGGATCCTGGACATCCTGACGAGCAGACCACAGACTGTGAGGATTGGCAACAACACCGACTCTTAACACAGGGGTCCCCCAGGGGTGTGTCTTCAGCCCTTGGCTCTGCACGACACCAACTCCATCATCAAGTTTGCTGACGACACAACGGCTGTAGCCCTGATGGTCTCACTTTGCCATACCTCCAAAATCACGTTGTTGTCCTTTGGAGGTCTGGAGAATTTTGTATTGCAAAAACGGTAGGGCACATTTTGTAGAAAGTTGTTTCCGTATGCTAGCTAGTTTGCAACATTGCAGAAAATGTAAGAAAAAATTGAGGAAAATTGTTATTCTGTTTTTGTCAGAAGTGTGCTCTATACACAACTCCTCTACTTGAACACTCTACTAAAGAAAAGAGACATGGTGTGTCTACCTACAGCTACGGTTAAAGTTTAGTGTATCAAGTGTGGGCGACTGTCTGAGGTTTATTTAAATTGAAAGTGGGGAAATTGATGGTAATAGTAGTTTCTCCTCTGTCAATAATTGAGGATCAAGGTTTGTGTTCTGAACGCTCAAGGAATCGCCGCCGAAAAGTGAGATGGGGGACTAGAAAGAAAGGCATTTCACGTAAATACATTAATGATTTCTTACTCAAAGAGGACAGCGGTTTGTGGGCAAAGTATATGACTACTGTAAGTGAGAGTAGTTTCTAAATGTACCAAGGTTAAGTGTCTCTGTCCCCCCCCACCACCTCTCCATTCCGCTAGGGACCTCCTTTTAACATATTAAGTGTGCATGTTTATACTGTGTTACCATTTAATTAGCTCTCGTGGTGCTGATTAATCTAATCAGGTAACAATTAAACACATTTAGGTGATTAGATAAATATAGGCTTCCGATTAATATTAGTCAAGTCACGACATTGATAACCTCAGATCTATTTAAAACTGGAGTGCTTTCCAGACTCTGGCTTCAGCTCAGTCTTTATCTGACAACAATGGTCCTGCTGGCCCCTTGATGTTGGATGAGATCTTTTGTGAGGCCGCACATGGTGTTTGCAGTTCAAGTCAAATGCTATGTTTCCTGATCCACCATCTTTATTCACTGTTCCACCGGAGTCTATGAGACAAAATGGGGCTTCATAGTGCTAGATCAAACTGCAGTTTCAGACACTCTAGGCTATATTTTGTTCTCCCGGCTTGTCTAAAATGCAGCATTTTGAATTTCCACAGCCTGCAGGTTCTCTCTCCATAACCCTCATGTATAGAATCTAGAAAGTTCCTTTCTGGGAGTGACCCTTTCGGCAGGCCACTGCGATTTCAACTGTGTTTTCAGTGTTTTTAAACATTTTTTTTTAGATCTGGCTTCAATTTTAGTTTGATTATCGACAACTGATATCCTGTGTTCTTTTCACTCATGGTGACTCAGTTGTTTCTGACTTTGGATGAGGTCTAGTAGAACTCCCTGTATACAGGGTTAGTAAAGTGAATTGCTCAGTTGAAGTTCGCAACAGCAGGCAATAAGCCTTCCACTTTGTCCATGGGTTCAACAGCATTTTTCAAATGTCCAATTACTGCATTTGCATTTTGTTTTGTCAAAGGTGATCAACCTGTTAATGTCAACTTCACAAGCAGGGTCTGAGCAATCTTGCCATCTACTTCTATGGAAGAATATGGGACATAACGTTCATTAAGTAGTTTAATCGTCCTCATCATGTCTTTTGACTGTCTTTCATCTTCATCCAGTAGCCCTAAAGTAATTACATCTGATTTGTTAGGTAAGTGCCATTTTATTATACTGGTAGTGCTTAAATTGTAGTACCTGTCTCACAATGACACGTCTTTTGAATTA
The DNA here is from genome assembly GCF_057628025.1 of Oncorhynchus mykiss. NCBI lineage: Eukaryota > Metazoa > Chordata > Actinopteri > Salmoniformes > Salmonidae > Oncorhynchus > Oncorhynchus mykiss. The sequence goes on along the minus strand of NC_143023.1, from coordinate 63,340,786 downwards.
TTTCCCGAGGTATTTTGTCTTCAATGTTTGGCTCAAATTTGGATATAGGAACTTCAATGACTGAGCTGGAGACCTGTTTGTGGGAGGTGATCTGCACCAACACGTTCCTGACAACCACTGGACCATTATGATCCAGTGGTAGTCCTTTTTATTGTTCTAGTGAAATTATGTGAGGTGTTATGCTCTGTTCGAAGATGTCACTTGCAAGTCGATAAGGATTTCTCTGTGCATAGGCCTATGAAAGGAGCTCGGAATAAAGTGAATTAATTCAAATGTTGCTTATTTCAAAGAATGCCCAATATCAGCCCAATCTAGCTGCATACTACACCCAAAATAGTTCATGATTTTGGATGTTATTTCATTCATACTATTTGATCATTTTTCAGTTGAGAGGGTCTCTCCTCAGATCCAGGGGATGGACTGTCAGGAAGTGGTAAAGAGGTTCAAAACATTTATCAGTGATTAAATGAATGCAGCAAACATACATACTGTAGCCACGTAATGTATTTTATGAAGGACAGCTACTGTGAGTCGCCATGTATAACACAGCACTGTGTGCATACCATTCCAGCACTGCTGAGATGAGAAGGTCTCCCCGCAGATCCAGGGAATGGGCTGTCAGGAAGAGCTTCAATCCCTGGTAGCTGGACCTGTTCACTCTCAAGCATTTGACTATAGATAGCAGTGGTGTAAAGTACTTTAGTAAAAATACTTTATTGTTCTACTAGTTTTTTTTGGGGGGGGGGGGGGGGCATCTGTACTTTACAATTTATACTTCTTAAAACTTTTACTTCACTACATTCCTAAAGAAAATAATGTACTTTTTACTCCATATATTTTCTCTGACACCCAAAAGTACAGGTAAATGGTCAAATTCATGCACTTATCAAGAGAATATCTCTGGTCATGCTTACTGCCTCTGATCTGGCAGACCTCGTTTGTAAATTATTTCTGAGTATTGGAGTTTGCCCCTGGCTATCCGTAAATAAAAAATACAAGTAAATGGTGCCATCTGGTTTGCTAAATAAGGAATTTTAAATGATTTATACTTTATTTTTGATACTTAAGTATATTTAGCAAATATATGTACTTTTGATACTTAGGTATATTTAAAAGCAAATACTTTGACTTTCACTTTCACTTTCACACTAGTATTTTACTGGTCATTTTCTATTAATATCTTTACTTTTACTCAAGTATGACAATTGGGTATTTTTTTCTATCACTGCTAAGCAGGGCTACAGCAACTTCCAGAGAGGGTCAGGCTCCTTGGGCGTTGGGTGGCCATGTTGGTATGGGTGTCCTCTACAGAATGGTGTCACCATAACCAAGTGGTCACATATCATTCTGGGTTACAGTTAGAGGGTGACCACTTTTAAAATACCCAAATGCGGGACATAGGAATGATATTGAGGAACAGTGTAGCCTACATACATTTTTGGGGGGGCAGCACCCCCCCCACCCCCTAGTCATTGTCCTAAAGGCAGGAAGGCAGGCGAAAAGGTCCAAAATAAGCCCATAGAAACATATTGGGCTTATTTTGGACAGATTTAAGCAAGTGAAACCTCTCGCTTTGCCTCTTCCTCTATGCTGCAAACGAGACAGGTTGGAATGCCTGACTGAAATAGGGAACAAATCTACCTTTTTAGTAAATTAGTGATGCTCGAGTCATTCTCGTCACCACCAGAGAGAAGACAGGGAAGAAACCACATACCGTTTACCTACCTCTAAGCTGCTATACATCTTTATTTTCAATGGTTTGTCATTCTATCGCTTTTCATGGAATTTTGTGGTAATTATAATATAACTTATTTAGAAGTTATCAGAATTAATTTTCCAGAAAAAGTGACCAGTTACCATGTATTCTCAAATTGAAAAAAAGTGAGGGAAGGGCCTCCCGGGTGGCGCAGTGGTTAAGGGCGCTGTACTGCAGCGCCAGCTGTGCCATCAGAGTCCCTGGGTTCGCGCCCAGGCTCTGTCGTAACCGGCCGTGACCGGGAGGTCCGTGGGGCGACGCACAATTGGCCTAGCGTCGCCTGGGTTAGGGAGGGCTTGGTCGGTAGGGGTGTCCTTGTCTCATCGTGCACCAGCGACTCCTGCTGGGCGCAGTGTACACTAACCAAGGTGGCCAGGTGCACGGTGTTTCCTCCGGCGCATTGGTGCGGCTGGCTTCCGGGTTGGATGTGCGTTGTGTTAAGAAGCAGTGCGGCTTGGTTGGGTTGTGTATCGGAGGACGCATGACTTTCAACCTTCGTCTCTCCCGAGCCGTACGGGAGTTGTAGCGATGAGACAAGATAGTAGCTACTACAACAATTGGATACCACGAAATTAGGGAGAAAAAGGGGTAAAAATTTTAAAAAATTAAAAAAAGTGAGGGAGTGCCACGCTCCGGCAACACTATGTCCCTGTCACTCGTTTCCTACTCTCTTAGTAACTGTCAAAAATCCTAATAAAAATCATTAAAAAATGTATTAAAAAAACAGCAAAACATACACACAATGGCTTTAAACATACCATTCGATCATTGTTGTATTGCGTTGTGTTGTCAGGACAAGTTACCCACCCTGCAGTCTCCTTGTTTCCTTGACTCTCCATATGACTCGGCAGTCTGTTTACATTTTATCATTGTACTCTTCCTGGACACACCAAGTCTGGATAGTCGGTCAAAGCATCTCTTTTTGGCATTACGAAACATTGGTGCACACATACGTTTCAAATGTGCCCTGAAAAGGGTGACACCTACCATTGCAATTCTTTGCGCAGTCTAAAGGCATCTACCTTGTTCCTGTAGCTACAGTCATGGAGAATGTGCTCACACATTGTACAAATTCCAGAAATCTTGGGGCTGACTTTTTCCACTCATCCAAACCTGTCCTTGTGATTGTCTCCACCCTCTTCAGGTGTCGCTTATTTTCCCCAGTGTATTTACCCCTGTGTTTCCTGTCCCTCTGTGCCAGTTCTTCTTGTATGTTTCCAAGTCAACAAGCGGTTTTCCCAGTCTCCTGCTTTTTGCTATTCTCCTTTTTCTTGTCCTCCTGGTTTTGACCCCTGCCTGTTTCTGGACTTTGTACCCGCCTGCCTGACCTTTCAGCCTGCCTTGACCATGAGCCTGTCTGCCACTCTGTACCTCCTGGACTCTGATCTGGTTTTGACCTTTTGCCTGTCCACGACCATTCTCTTGCCTACCCCTTTGGCTTATTAAACATTGTAAGACTCCAGCCATCTGCCTCCTGTGTCTGCATCTGGGTCTCGCCTTGTGTCATGATATCATCAACTCGTTCAGTGCTGAGGGACTTGTGTCGCAGTATTCAGGTCCCCCTTTTTACTCTCTACACTCCTCGATCACAATATTCAGTGCTTTCTTGATAACAACTTGTGACAAACCTGAAACATGCATCAAATGCATTGGTATTGCCCTGGGCTGGTTACCTTGAAGACATACCAATTATTTCCAAAGGACCTCTAAGTGTCCAGGACTTTGTACAAGAAGTAGTTGTAACGGAGACCTTAAATGAAAGGAAAATCATGTTTTAATATCTGAGACTGTCGTCGGCATTGGGCAACACATTGCAAATATAAACTAGGTATGTGCCACATAAAATGGGCTTTATCAGTTACTTCATTGTCAAGGAAAAACAACAAACTACATGTACGTATAAATTATTTAGGCTACAATTGTCACTATGATCGACTGAAGTCTATGAAGAGTGTAATGATTAGTACTGGGATAATAAACAACCAAATAATCAAGAAAAAGTTGACCTGTAGCTGCATGGCCTATGGTATTGACAAAAGTTAGCTGTAGATAGCTATGTTCGAGCACTTTAACTACTGCATGTGGTGATAATTTTTGGTGTTGTCACAGTCAATGACGCACCAAAATACAATGCTTGTAGCGGTTCAATTCCTATATCTGGGTCTGGGTCCCTGAAAAGGCCTTGTCTCACCAGACTCTGGGGTTTCCTGGTACTTCTTGGGGTCGGCACATCTTTTCTCTAGAATTTGCTCACAAAACAGTCCATTCTTTCCACATCGTTGGCACTTCTTTTATATCTGAGTAGAAGATTGCAACAGGAGACACACACTGCCTTTGAAAACTCATCACTAACCGTGACAGGTCCCATTATCTCTTCTAAAGCCAGTGTGTAGTCTGGTCGCAATAAAGACAATTTACCTTGCAAAGGGTTTTTTGTTCCTGTTACAGTCATACGGTTCACCACAAACACGGCATTCACCAACATATCTGATGGGGTTTTAATCTGCTATTTCATGGCTATCCTCACTTACTGTTGCACATATGACACTAATCTAGTGTGAACCTTTGATGCTCTGCCCAAGCAAGGCATTTGATTGGTTTGACATGTTGCGAGGTGTCACTGATTTACACCTGGTTCCTACCCCTTTTTAGCTGATTTTGTGCCATGGACTTCCCCAGGCTTCCCCTTTAGCCTGGTTCTCAATGAGGCTATAGGCCTGATAACCAATGATGCTGAGTCAACCTATAGGGAGGAGATAACTGAACTGGCATTGGTCAACCTCTCCCTCAACATCAGCAAAACAAAGGAGTTGATTGTTGACTTCAGGTAGCAGAAGGAACATTTCCCGATCCACATCAACGGGACTGAAGTAGAAAACATCAGCAGTTTTAAGTTCCTCGGCATCCACATCAGACGAAGTGACATGGACTAAAAACACCACCACTGTTGTCAAGAGGGGGCAACAGCATCTCTACTTCCTATAGTGGCTAAAGAAATTCAGCATTCCACCCTGGGTCCTCTACAAATAGTACAACTACGCCATCGAGAGCGTCCATACCGGTTACATCATGGCATGGTACAGGAATTTCTCCATCCACAACTGTAAGGCCCTCCAGTGGGTGGTGAAGACCGCTCAGTACATCACTGGCACCGTACTCCCATCCGGGACATCTAATGGTGCCTGAGGAAGGCAGGCAGCATCATCAAGGACCCCACACACCCCAGCCATTAGCTGTTCTGCCCCTTACCATCTGGCTGACGGTATCGGAGCATGAGGTCTTATACCAAGAGGCTCAGAGACAGTTTCTTTCTACAAGCCATCCAGACTACTGAACACTTGAACTGGATTGACCACCTGAACTGACTCTCCGCACCTTAGCGCACACACACACACACACACACACACACACACACACACACACACACACACACACACACACACACACTCCTCTCTATAACAGAGCAGATGATTCTCTACTGATGAAGCACTAAACCACCACACATCGACACCACACACAGACATTGAGCCATGTGTGGAGGCTATCTTGAATGAGATCCGGTACATAGTGGCAATCACTTTCAGATACTGTACACGGGACACCACGGCTGGCAATCTATGGGATCATACTGGGAATTTATAGAACTCTTTTCCAACTTGCCACGCTATCTCCATTAGGACAGCTGGCTGACGGCAGCCAGGTTGCCATGGAAACAGGTGGTACCGATGGTGGGGGGAAAAAGGAACAGGTTTATTCAAAAGTGAATTTGACACATGAAATTTCACCTGTTTGTAGGATCTGCAAGTCTCTTCCCCTTCTGTTCTATAAATTAACACTTTGGTTTTCCACCCGCTGCTCTCAACATACAGTACCAGTCAAAAGTGTAGACACACCTACTCATTGAAGGGTTTTTCTTTATTTTTTTTTACAATTTTCTACATTGTAGAATAATAGTGAAGCCATCACAACTAGGAAATAACACATACGAAATCATGTAGTAACCAAAAAAGTGTTAAATAAATCAAAATATATTTTATATTTGAGATTCTTCAAAGTAGCCAACCTTTGCCTTGATGGCAGCTTTGCACACTCTTGGCATTCTCTCAACCAGCTTCACCTGGAATGCTTTTCCAACAGTCTTGAAAGAGTTCCCACATATGCTGAGCACTTGTTGGCTGCTTTTCCTTCACTCTGCAGTCCAACTTATCCCAAATCATCTCAATTGGGTTGAGGTCGGGCGATTGTGGATGTCAGGTCATTTGAGGCAGCACTCCATCACTCTCCTTCTTGGTAAAATAGCCCTTACACAGCCTGGAAGTGTGTTGGGTCATTGTCCATTTGAAAAACAAACGATAGTACCACAAGTGCAAACCAGATGGGATGCCGTATCACTGCAGAATGTTGTGGTAGCCATGCTGGTTAAGTGTGCCTTGAATTCTAAATAAATCACAGACAGTGTCACCAGCAAAGCACCCCGACACCATCACACCTCCTCCTCCATGCTTTACAGTGGGAACTACACATGCGGAGATCATCCGTTCACTTACTCTGCGTCTCACAAAGACACGGCCATTGGAAACAAAAATCTCAAATTTCGACTCATCAGATCAAAGGACTGATTTCCACCAATCTAATGTCCATTGCTTGTGTTTTTTGGCCCAAGCAAGTCTTCTTCTTATTGGTGTCCTTTAGTAGTGTTTTCTTCTCAGCAATTCGACCATGAAGGCCTGATTCACACAGTCTCCTCTGAACAGTTGATGTTGAGATGTGTCTGTTACTTGAACTCTGTGAAGCATTTATTTGGGCTGCAATTTCTGAGGCTGGTAACTCTAATTAACTTGTGCTCTGCAGCAGCGGTAACTCTGGGTCTTCTTTTCCTGTGGCGGTCCTCACGAGAGCCAGTTTCATCATAGCGCTGGATGGTTTTTGCGACTGAAGAAACATAAAAAAATCTTGCCATTTTCCGTATTGACTGACCTTCACGTCTTAAAGTAATGATGGACTGTCATTTCTCTTTGCTTATTTGAGCTGTTCTTGCCATAATATGGACTTGGTATTTTACCAAATAGGACTATCTTCTGTATACCAACCCCTACCTTGTCACAACACAACTGATATGCTCAATTAAGAAGGAAAGAAATTCCACAAATTAACTTTTAACAGCGCCACCTGTTAATTGAAATGCATTCCAGGTGACTACCTCATGAAGCTGGTTGAGAGAATGCCAAGAATGTGCAATGCTGTCATCATGGGAAAGGGTGGCTACTTTGAAGAATCTCAAATATAAAATATATTATGATTTGTTTAACACTTTTTTGGTTACTAAATCATTCCATACGTGTTATTTCGTAGTTTTAGATGTCTTCACTATTATTCTACAATGTATCTTTTGACTGGTACTGTACATGAGTAAAGTGTTTGTAGATTTTTACAGTCGCACAAGTGTTAACTTTATATGACCCCAACAAACAGATGTATTTCAATGTCATATAGATGTTTTCAGTGGTCTAGGTTGTATGTTTAGCTATTATGTAATTGTTTGTTTGCCAGTAAGGTCTGAAGACCGTGCCTGAAAAATGTCCACAAGGCATGGAGCCCAGTTATTAGAAATAAAAATATACACAAATATTTTTACGACCAGAAAAGTGGGGCCGGTACAGCTGGTTCATATTTCCTCCTGCCTTTGAACTCCTACTAAACTTTCTCTATTTTTCTCATTTTTGTTTTTTCTTCTCTCTCTTTCTTGCTCTCTCTACCCCTATAATATGAGCCTAATGATGAATTAAAGTTTAATCCGAGTTGAGAAGGAGAATATGTGAGGTATCTAAATCACAGTTGACATGTCCACAAAAAGGCTCTCTCTCATTATACCTGTTCTGAGAAAGAGAAAAATTTAAAACGGAATTTGGAAAGAACGTCCCTAAATCTGGCATGGCGAGCTGAGAGGCAGTCTGCTCTAGTCTGCTGTAATACCTCTTGATTAGGTTCTAATCTCTGAGAGAGCAGAGGGCTTATTCTCAGGCGAGAGAGAGAGAGAGAGAGAGAGAGAGAGAGAGAGAGAGAGAGAGAGAGAGAGAGAGAGAGAGAGAGAGAGAGATTTTCTTATTAGAAATCACGTTGAAAGGCCCACTCCCAAAACAGTTCATCATCCCAAAGATTATTAGGGTAGAAAAGGGCATGTATGGACATGCACACCTTCCAAGGGTAATCCAGATCTTTAAACTTAAAGAACAATCAGACCAAGGTTGAATTTAAACAATATTCCATGAAGGAATTCAGAATATGTACATAATGAGGGATTAACATCCTTTTCATAGACTTAACATATCAAATGAGACAAAACGGTAGTAGAGAAGGCTATTTCTAAAAAGGGATCGTCAGAGTCAGATCAGGAGATGCAGTCATTTAAGCCTGTTTAAAATTGCCAGTTTGAATGAACTCAAATAAAAAAAATGTTCAAAACAGTTATTTTTTCTGAACAGCCAAAAAGTACATGGAATCAGATATTTCAACCCACATACAAATCTGATTCCTGGCCATGAGACTTGTCTGAATGGTCAAATATGATTTATTTCCCCAAGTAGTTTTTGACTGTTATTTGACATATCTTGTTGCTTGCTAGCTACTCTGTTTAAAGTTTTGACAAGAACATGTGGTAGCTAACTAGCTTTACAAGCAAATTAGCAAGCAAACTCTTTACAAGCAAATTAGTGAATGTGCTAGAAATAACTTTTAACAGCTACCTAAATAGATAGTTGACGGCTGTGGCTAACCAAAAATGACTTGTTTTTAAAGTTGGATCATCATATTCTTTAAGGCTTCAGGAGTGTAATGATGTGCACTGAGAGTCAGGAAGCAAGTTCAGGGAGTGAGTGTTTTAATAAAATAAACACAACAAAATAAGAAACATGAACAACACACATGACACAGAAACAATGACACCTGGGGAAGGAACTAATGGGAGTGACATATATAGGGCAGGTAATCAAGGAGGTGATGGAGTCCAGGTGAGTCTGATGACGTGCAGGTGCGTGTCACAGGTGTGCACCATAACGATCAGCCTGGTGACCTTGAGGCCGGAAAGGGAGCACACATGACAAAAAGTCATGGGTGGGTCTAATTCTGAATGTTGATTGATTAAAAGTGCATTCCATACGCTGTCTATTCCACAAGTTACCAGCGGCTAAAGCTATGACGTTAAAATGGTCGTGTACTCTGTTCCATCTGACTGCGCAATCCTCTGTCTCATCAGCCCAGGCAGGGAAGTTATAAACTTGATCTCCACTATAAAAAGCATCTAGACATTATCTCACATTTCTTTAGACTAACATTTAATTTTCAACAGCGGAGAGTTGTATAAACCTTACTGTCTGTCTCTTCAACATTTTCAATATTGTTCCAATATTCAAATTCGATCTCCAACTGTTCCGTAGTAATGAACGTGTAGTGGTTGGGAGTCGGGACAGAGAGGCAGGCAGCATTTCTCAGCCAGTCGAAATCATAAATCAGCTGGCATCATTTTTATGGACATACAAAGAAATGTCAATTGAAAAAAGGTCAAACGAAGTGCAGTTAGTTTGCAGTCTTTCCAGCTTCAGTTTGAAGTTATTGTGTTGGCTGTGTTGTTGGCTAGCTCCTCTGAACAACATGTCCTAACGAGAAAGCACATTTTCTATGCCAGGCGAAATGTGCCTCATTAGCTCATTGTTATAGATGTATCCAAATAAATGTCACTAGAAAGCAGCTTAAACAAATGCAGCTATTGTTGTTATTCTGTCTGCACTGTTTGACTAGATAACTAGATAGCAACAAGGGCTAAGAACGTTGCCAGCCAATGGAACATTTAGAACTAACGACTGGGTCGCATCCATAGATACAGAACAAAAAGACTGAACAACTGGGCCGCGTCTCTGGCAACCGAACCAATAGAACGAACGACCAGCCAGCTTGGGTAGCAACCCTATATTTGTGTCGGGACTATATCTTGTTGAAGGATGAAATAGTATGAATAAATTCATTGAAATAATGTTTTTAATTCAAATATGTCAGTCATTATTTGAATATGTTGGTAACCCGTTGTATAAAAGTGATATTGCCCTCGGAAGCTGGTGTTTGGAGGATATATTGGCATGGTTTGTCTGCACTCGACTTCGTCTCGGGCCTAACAACACCCGTACCAATATACTGTATCCTCCAAACATCTGCTTCTCTGGCATTATCACTTAATAATAACCTTACATTCTTCACACCACCTGTTACCTAGCCCCACCTTCTCTCTATAAACAGAGCAGAATAAAAGACACAAACACACACACACACACACAAAATGCCTCTCCGCTCTTTCACTCTTTCACGCCTGCTATCATTTTCTCGACAAAGGCTATTTCCAGACTAATTGATGCCTGAAACTATGAGGATTTAATGCACCAGAATAGATCTTCTCCTCCCCTCCCTTCTCACCATGATTCCTGTGTGTGTCATTTGTCTGCCGGTGTGTCTCTGTTTTCAGTGTACCATGGTGTTCAGGTCTGAGGAGACAGTGGGGTGGATGTACTGTGTAGACCTGTGATGAGTCATAGAGAATGGCTGGCTGAAGCCAAAGGTCTTCCCAGTGTGACTAACAAACACATGAACGATTCATAACAATACACATACTCAGTGGTGTTATGGTGCTTGGAGAAGTGGGTACACTCTAATTTTGCCAAAAATTACCCAAACGGCCCGCACAGTGAAGGAAAGTTGCCATGTGTGAGAACCTCTACGAGAAACATCGACACTCTGAATGACCTAAAATGATAAATCCCATATTGGTTTTCACAGTCAAGCCAACCCAAACTGTACTGTGCAAGTGGGCTAATAGTAGGCCTACTATTGAAACAGAGAAATGAGGCTGTCAACAGTCAGAAATTCACAGGTTTCAGATTTTTCCATATTTGTTTTGGTTTTTGCTCTCGAAGTCACACTTTTAAATAGACAACCAAATAGGATGTTCTAAGTCCATAACAATGCTTAATAAACCACACCAGGAGACAACTTTTGAGGTCTTGGAAGAATTGAATTTTTTTTTATTTTGAGGGTAGTTACCCTTTCATTCAAGTGCACTGGCACCTAGCACTGTTGTTTAGTTAGTGGTGATTCTGTAGCACATGTGAAGGAGTCAAATATCCACTGGATTGATGCAAATAATCGTGATATAATTTTGCCGGATAGGCTACTTTGTAGCTACAGATGTAGGATCGTAATATGACCCATTTTGCCGCAGGAGGAAAATAATCCTGCAGCAGGAGGATTTGAATAAATATTGAATATTTAGAATGGCCGCCAGGGAGCAGATGGAAGCGGTGTTGTTAGGCTATACAATGGACAGCAGTACCGTACCTAGGGGGCTATGGTTTGGGGAAGGCAAACCAACCAACCTCATAGCATCAACTTTTCTAATGGCTTGCTAGAGCATTGTGATCTGCTGTAGCGTAGTGGTTTTAGCAGCATGCTTTGGCTCCGAGCATCACAGGTTTTGACACACTCATTATTTAACCAATCCGAAGGCAGCTGCCTGCTGCCTACCTGCCTCCAGAAGACCATGGAAGAATGGAACTGGAATGTAGAGCGTTTTTACGGGCTCCTGGCGAATTCTGCTATTTTGTGTGTTTTATTTTGTTTTTGCACTGATCTTAACTTTTGTTGTACATAATCTTTCTGGGCATCAGAACAGCAATCACTAGCCTTGATTTGGTAAATTGCCACAGTAGATTGCCATGGTAAATCAGTAAATATTTTATTTCTATTGTACGGAATGATTGTCAAATAGATCAATTGCCCTTAGTCTGTTTGTTGACTAAATTATTACGATGACAATGCCAACTAGAGGGCGAACATACAGTGTATTGAAAGACTTTGGTTGCAAGCGTGACACCGGCATCATCTTTTACAGAGCGGTATTGAGGTGATCAATAATGGTTACAATTGGGCCTCCGAGTGGTGCTGCGGTCTGAGGAACTGCGTTGCAGTGCTTGAGGCATCACTACAGTCCCGGGTTCGATCCCAGGAATGGGAGAACCATGAGGCAGCGCACAATTGGCCCAGCGTCGTCCAGGTTAGGGGAAGTATTGTCCGGCCTGGATGTCCTTGTCCCATCCTTGTCCCGTCCTTGTCAAGCACTCCTTACGGTGGGCCCGGGCGCCTGCATGCTGATTTTGGTTGCCAGTTGTATGGTGTTTTTCCTCCAGCACATTGGTGCGGCTGGCTTCTGGGTTAAGCGAGCCAGGTGTCTAGAAGCAGTGCAGTTTGGCAGGATCGTGTTTCAGAGGTGCATGGCTCTCGACCTTCGCCTCTCCCAAACCCATACGGGAGTTGCAGTGATGGGACAAGACTGTAACTTCCAATTGGGAAGAAAAAAGGATAAAAGTACCAAAAAAATCTAAAATAATTATGGTTAATTAATTGAGATCAGCTGTGCATGTGAATTTAGCTGAAAGCCGTTGAAAGTATGGATTATATCCCTCACGCTCCGCACAAGTTGAGTAATAATAACAACAGAGTCACGCCGGTGACTTGACATCGTGGGAGGAGGTGCCCCGTGGTTCATGTAAAACCATATGTCAGACCATGCAGTCTCTTATTTCTTCTCGCAAAGTTAGCTTAGCCGTATAGTTAGCTTAGCCGTATAGTTAGCTTAGCCGTATAGTTAGCTTAGCCGTATAGTTAGCTTAGCCGTATAGGGAAAGCTGACTGCTCCGCTGCTCCCGTTTTTTGGATTGTATCTTCCCACGTCCCGGTAGGATATACTAAACTCTGTGTGAGATGTGTGTACTATCAGTCTGTCAACAACGGCCTGTGACCAGTGGGTTGTTGTGCAAAATTCTCCTTCCAAGGCTGTCTGACAGCTCTCTCCTACCTATCCAATTTATTGGAGGATATCGGGCTGCTTTGTCTTGTGCTGACACACACCAGCTAGTGTGTATGCGTTGGTTACCCGTACTCCGGTGCTAACCTTGTCAAGATATCCTCCACTGCTGTGCTCGTTATTGAGGTCACCGGGCATTAGTTGTCCTTTGACTATTTAAATCTCGAACGGGTCACTTTCCCGAGATAACCACTTCTCATAGTGTCCCCATCCATCTAGGACGGTTGTTAGCCTAGCCAGCTATACGACGTGAGATTTGGACTGCCTTCCTCAGGCATCCCTCTCCCGTGGTATTACTAGCACGCTACAAGCTAACTAGCTTACAAACTCAACCTGGTTGCCACTGTGTGTCGTGAGCATTATGGCCATTCGTGCATGTTTCATGTACAGTAAATAAGCCAACATTTAAACATGGTATTTCTCCTGCTCCAGCCCTGTGGTCGTAGCTAGGCTCGCCAGAAATGATTTTGCAGTTGCTGTACAACTCCTGCCAGATGATTGTAACTCTCTACCTTTACTGTGTATTGTGGTAGCTGCTGTAATACAGTCACTGGTTACTATTATATTAGTTAATTTAATTAATTTGTTTATTTTCTGAAGTGTATATATATATATATATATATATAATATACACATACATACATACACACAGTAGCAATCAGAGGCATTCCATGACGCCGACGTCATGTCTGTGCTCACATGGGTGTGGTCACTGACTAGTTAAAACTTTATATGAAAAACCATTATCTTATTTAGAAGGCTAACATCACATTATCTTTCCACAAGTATTCTTATACTTAATCACTTATTTCATACAACATTCAGATGCAAACCCCATAATTGAGAAGTGTATACATACAAAGACACATCAATGTGTGTCTCCTGTCCTTCATGAGGTCACCAAATGAAACAAACTCGACATAACCCACTGTAACCAGTTGAGAGAATGCCAAGAGTGTGCAAAGCTGTCATCAAGGCAAAGGGTGGTGACTATAAAATATATTTGGGTTTGTTTAACATTTCTTTGGGTACTACATGATTCCATATGTGTTATTTCATAGTTTTGATGTCTACAATGTAGAAAATATTTGTAAAAATAAAGAAAAAACCTGGAATGTGTAGATGTGTCCAAACTTTTGACTGGTACTTTAAATCACCATGGTGAAGGAGCCTCTTTCCCGTCGCTCGTTGTGCCACACTATAACGAACCTCGTCCTCCTCTTCTGAGGAGGAGAAGCGAGAAGGATCGGAGGACCAAAACGCAGCGTGGTAAGTGTCCATAATGTTTATTTTAATACAGAAACTGAACACTACGAAATACAAAACAATAAACATGAAATTAAGAAACAGTCCCGTGTGGCGACAAACACTGACACGGAAGACAAACACCCACATCCCAAAACTGAAACCCAGGCTACCTAAGTATGATTCTCAATCAGGGACAACAATTGACAGCTGCCTCTGATTGAGAACCACACTAGGCCGAACTCAAAACCCAACATAGAAAAACAAACATAGACTGCCCACCCAACTGACGTCCTGACCATACTAAAACAAAGAGAAAATAACAGAAAGTGACACACACTCACCCTCACCGCCTGGAGATGACTGATGGCTATCAGGAAAAAAAGATTAATAATAATAATTATGTGTCACGGCCATGGATCAATGAAGTCTAGTCTGTCTCCCCAGAGCACCATCATTACTAAAGGGAACACTTAAAAAACACAATGTAACTCCAAGTCAATCACACTTCTGTGAAATCAAACTGTCCACTTAGGAAGCAACACTGATTGACAATACATTTCACATGCTGTTGTGCAAATGGAATAGACAACAGGTGGAAATTATAGGCAATTAGCAAGACACCCCCAATAAAGATGTGGTTCTGCAGATGGTGACCACAGACCACTTTTCAGTTCCTATGCTTCCTGGCTGATGTTTTGGTTACTTTTGAATGCTGGCGGTGCTGTCACTCTAGTGGTAGCATGAGACGGAGTCTACAACCCACACAAGTGGCTCAGGTAGTGCAGCTCATCCAGGATGGCACATCAATGCGAGCTGTGGCAAGAAGGTTTGCTGTGTCTGTCAGCGTAGTGTCCAGAGCATGGAGGCGCTACCAGGAGACAGGCCAGTACATCAGGAGACGTGGAGGAGGCCGTAGGAGGGCAACAACCCAGCAGCAGGACCGCTACCTCCGCCTTTGTGCAAGGAGGAGCAGGAGGAGCACTGCCAGAGCCCCGCAAAATGACCTCCAGCAGGCCACAAATGTGCATGTGTCTGCTCAAACGGTCAGAAACAGACTCCATGAGGGTGGTATGAGGGCCCGACGTCCACAGGTGGGGGTTGTGCTTACAGCCCAACACCGTGCAGGACGTTTGGCATTTGCCAGAGAACACCAAGATTGGCAAATTCGCCAGAGGTAGCCTAACTGCCGTTATTTTATTGTTCCCTTTATTTTTTTGAGCAGTGTATTTGCTTCTATATGTACTTATTTCAAAAGAAAAGGTATGAATCATTTCAAATTCCTTATGTTAACGGTAATCTGTCTCCGGTCGGCCTTGTGAATGTTAACCTGTTTGAAGGTCTTACATCGGCTAAGGAGAGCGTGGTCACACAGTTGTCCGGAACAGCTAATATTCTCACGCTTCCCTCGAAGTGAGCATAGAAGGCATTTAGCTGGCCTGGTAGGTTCACGTCACTGGGCAGCTAGTGTCTGGGTTTCCTTTTGTAACAGGAGGATAGAGTCATGGTCAGATTTGCCAAATGGAGGGCTAGGGAGAGTTTTGTATGTGTCTCTGTGTGTGGAGTAAATGTGACCTAGTCTTTTCACCTCTAGTTCTACAGGTGACATGCTGGTAGAAATGAGGTAAGCCGGCATTCAGTTTCCCTGCATTAAAATCACCGGCCTCAGGGTGTGATGCCTCTGAATTAAAATGTTCCTGTTTGCTTATGGCCCTATACAGCTTGTTGAGTGTGGTTTTAGTGCCAGCATTGGTTTGTCATGGTAAATAGACATCTACAAAAAATATAGTTGAATACTCTCTTGGTAAATAGTATGGTCTACAGCTTATCATGAGGTATTCTAAGTCAGGCAAGCAGAACCTCGAAACTTAATATTAGAGATCGCGCATCAGCTGTTGTTAACAAAGAGACACACATCAACCCCTTGAGCTTACCCGACACTGCCGTTCTGTCCTGCCGATATATAAAACGCAGCTCGAATATTATTAATGTCCTTGTCCAACCAAGTTTCCAAGAAACATGGGATATTACAGTTCTTCAGGCCCCGTTGATAGGAGCTCGTCCACTCACAAGGCTAATTTGAATTTCCTGATGCATCAAGAAAATTCTCTGCAACAAAAGAGTGATCAAGTTAAGTTCTCACATCTGTAATTAACATTTAATTGAGAACGTTTTTGGGAAAGCCTTTCCATTTACCAGAAGACAGTTAGGCCTATCATTAGCATCGCTATATTTTTCCTCCTCCTTAGTTGTTTGAAATCTGGATGTTTTACTTCATATTATGAGGCATGTATCACCTTGCTTCAAAGTAGCCTATAGCCACAATCCCACCATAGAAATGTGAAGGCAATTATTTTATAAAGGCTTCTTCATATGCGATCTGCTGTTCAATTGGTTTTCTTGAAACTTTGCTTCATTATTTAGCAGCCAGATGCATTATGATAGTCGTATTAGCAACCCAATGATAGTTGTTGTGTCTTCAGATCTCCCCTCTTTTAAAATGTTGAATGGATATTTCCATCTCTGTCCCTGAAACTGCTTGCATGTGCAGTGCACATTTTAGAACTGTTTTTCTGCTTGGAACAACGCGCATAGGCCTACTATCGTGTGCACATTGCTGCGCGTAAAATGTGAAAAAAATATAGTTTATCAATATTTTAAGCTAAACATTCTGATCTCTTCCATTAGCCTTATTAATTGATATGGTGTATACCTCTATACTACTTTGATAAGAATTGTGGGGATTAAGAAGTGAGTAAATAATAAGTGGGTATCGCCGTACACCTGCATAAACAACTTTACATATACTTATTTTTGCTACAACGGGCATCAATCAACAACTGTAATGCCAAGCTGGTAAAATTGCACAACATCCAGAAAAGATTGTTGTTAATGATAATAGTGTATTACATACTAGTTGCCTTGTGAAAAGTAGAGGAAACAAAAACAACAAATTTCCCACTTGCTGTGAAAATGACTTTCAAATTACATATTTAATGGGGAGGCTCTGCAATCACACTGCAATACCACAACTTGAGTGGCAAACTGTGGATTTCAACATGTAGTTGTTATTGGCTGCAGATGGAAGCTTGTCAGTGGGTGAGAGGTGGAGGGACTAACTAGCATCCTCTGTGAACCCTCATCCTGTTCCACAACCCCCTGCACACATGCAGGCACACACAGACCACCACCACCCCATCACAATCTCCAGCAGCTTCGAGGCCAGAGCTCTCCCCCTACATCTGCCCTGAGTGATCAGAGCTCCCAAATTACCTTGCCAGCCAGAGCCCCAGTCGGTGCTCAAAATAACTGCAAGGGTGCTCTGTGTGGCCTGCTCTGCGTCAGCCCAGCCATGGCAACCCAGCTCGTCTGATGACTCTCCCCCCTCTGTCTTCAAACCTTGCTCTTCATTAACATCAAAGAGCCACCAAGCACCACCACTAATCGAATTCTGTTTGTAGTGCAATAAGTAATAAGCACACACACGCACATAATTAATTACCATAAAAGGTTACTCCCTGATACAAATCAAGGTTTATCAATTAAGCCATGTTGGGGTTAATTATGAAATTGAATTAAGAGTAAGACATTAACTGGGAAGGATTTTTCTCAAGTATATGATGGATTATGATATTATGGATTGTGATGATGGATTCTTCCTGAATGATGGCATCATGGTGGTTGAGAAAGAATTTCATAGAATGCCACCTTATCCATTTGGTGTCACATGTTGAATGTCCACAAATGCTTTTCTGTACCGTACATCTATGGATTTAAGAGATCTCCAGAAAGCACTATAATCACGCCAACCTCATAGGGTAACTTTGAGATGGATCCCCGCTTGTGTTCCGTCTTACCTTCTTCTAGCGTGACTTCTACAGAGAATAGCCAGCTTAGTCAGGTGCGCACACACACACCCCGAGGTGGTAGAACTCCCGATGAGAGGTATCGACATGTAGCACCAAACAAGGGGAGGGGGTGAGGGACACAGGCACACACTGCCATGATGTCTCTGGCCGTTTGATCAAAGCAGAGCTGCCTTCCCTTCAGGCAATCACTGATGCTGAAGCACGGTCATTAGTCTCGCTGTTCTCCACAAGAACTAGAATGAACATGCTGCTGGGGTGGGAATTGTCTGTTTCTTGGGATTTCAGCACACACAAAAACATCCTGAGATGATGCACATTGTTGCAGAGAAGAAGAAGAGGCAATTCGTTTGGATCAGTTTGTACTTTTTCAATTGCATAATTTGAGTGCACTAGCATTTGATCATTTTGGTTAACATCCGATTAATTTCATTGATAGTTATTAATCAGTAAGGTATTTGTTATGTGTTTTTGCATTATTTTAGAGAATGTGAATAAAGTGAAAGTGCCCTACACTCTAGCACTCAGAAAGGTTACACAATGAGTGGTTGGCAAGGCTTTGTTATTTGATACAGATACTGTATGTAGCCAGATATGTACCAGAGACAAACTTTTTCCTACGTGTTATTACAAGTCATTGAATGTTTACCTCATCTGACTGTGAATGAGGTGACTGAGGTGTTTAGGTGACAGTGATTGGATGACCTGTGAATTGACTCAACCAAGATCGTACCAGACCAGAAGCACTCAGCCTGTAAGTGACACAATGAAAGTGTAATCTCAAATGGCATGTGACACCAATCAGACTAGAAACAAATATGGTACTGACAATCAATATATACGCATGCAAGCACACACACACACACACACACACACACACACACACACACACACACACACACACACACACACACACACACACACACACACAGCCACCTTGAGAAATAGACAGCTCAATAAGTCAATGGTCATGAATAAAGGTACAAATTCATACAGTATTCTCCAGAACAGTATTGACTGACGTTACAGTACAGTAGGTTGAAACTCTCAAGGTGTTTTCCGTATGCCTATGAAGACTTTAGGACATATCATTTTCCCTTATCTAGAACACAGAGTCTGATTTTGCTGTAGATGTATTTAGCTATGCTTTACATGGATTATGAAATGTTCCCTGAGCATCCAGACTCTTACAGAATCTCAATATTTGCATCTCCTGTCTCAGAGCTGGTGATGCTTATCAAAGGAAAGACAGGACTGTAATGAAAAATGCACCTGCGGTTCAAACACTTGTCAAATATTCCTATTTCAAAGCGCTGTTGGAATTACACAGAAACACGATTTGATTTGCTTGTTTAAATATAGACTTCAACTATCTCCTTGCACAGAATATTCCATTAATTGTCTTTCTCCCATCAAGCCAAAGTTATTAACGATTTATATTCATGCTGTTTCCATAGCTCTTCCTTGCAGAAGGAAAAACGATGGAAACCAATCACGCGCTCTTGTCCCGGACCTGCTTGTTCTTATTATAGCTCGGTGATCTCATCTCAAACAGTCTCAGGTGAGTGTAATTTGTGTTTGTGGCCAAATGATCACAACTGTTTGTGGCTAGACAAGCTAACTAGCAGTAAACAAATCTGTTTTCACGAAATGGCAATAATGTGGTCATCAAAATACATAATAAATCATTAAAAAGATGAATGTAGCAGTTGTTACCTCCCTAAAAAATCCCTATACTGTACTTTGTGGTATTGACACTACTGTATATGAGCTCAAATGTAAAGCAAGTGCTAAGAACCTTCAAATCGAGGGGACAGACCTTTTTGTGAAACCCGTGAAATCAGTGTGTGTATTTGCTCTTTGCAATGGGTATTCCTCAAATAATCAGAGTAATATACAGTAGATGTGACATTTTATTGGCAAAAATTATGGGAATGTCCTGAGGGCAGCTAACTAGACACCAATGCGCATCCAATCCATCCAACAAGTGTACATGAAGGCCTATAGTTGACTCTACCACCATGCTTCGCCGTAGCGATGGTGCCAGGTTTCCTCCAGAAGTGACGCTTGGCATTCAGGCCAAAGAGTTCAATCTTGGTTTCATCAGACCAGAGGATCTTGTTACTCAAGGTCTGAGAGTCCTTTAGGTGCCTTTTGGCAAACTCCAAGCAGGCTGTCTTGTGCCTTTTACCGAGGAGTGACTTCCGTCTGGCCACTCTACCATAAAGGCCAGATTGGTGGAGTGCTGCAGAGATGGTTGACCTTCTAAAAGGTTCTTCCATCTCCACAGGCAAACTCTAGAGCTCTGTCAAAGTGACCATCGGGTTCTTGGTCACCTCTCTGACCAAGGCCCGTCTCCCCCGATTGCTCAGTTTGGCCGGGTGGTCAGCTCTAGGAAGAGTCTTGGTGGTTCCAAACTTCTTCCTTTTAAGAATGATGGAGGCCACTGTGTTCTTGGGGACCAATGCTGCAAAAAAAAATTGGCACCCTTCCCCAGATCTGTGCCTCAACACAATCCTGTCTTGGAGCTCTACGGACAATTCCTTTGACATCATGGCTTAGTTTTTGCTCTGACATCCACTGTCAAGTGAGGGACCTTATATAGACAGGTGTGTGCCTTTCCAAATCAATAGAATTGACCCATCAAGTTGTAGAAACATCTCAAGGATGATCAGTAGAAACAGGATGCACCTGAGCTAAATTTCAAATCTCATAGCAAAGGGTCCAAATACTTATGTAAATAAGGTGTTTCTAAAAACCATTATGGGGTATTGTATGTAGATCGATGTAGATCGATCAATTTTACAACGTAGCAAAATGTGGAAAAAAGGGAAGGGGTCTGAGTACTGCTGGAGTTATTTTGTAGTGGACAAATAAGCACAGGTGGCCTACTTTTTGAGGTGATTTGTTTGACAGTCGGATGAGAATATCATGACGGTTGTGTTCATGACACATTAAAAGGTAATACATTTCTACTGTTGTCAGAGACATGAAAAATATAGCAGGTTACAAAATCACGGTCACGTGTTCATCTGTCTCCTGGAGTTGGTGTGAGTATTCGATCATCACCACTCAAATCAAATCAAATCAAATTTTATTTGTCACATACACATGGTTAGCAGATGTTAATGCGAGTGTAGCGAAATGCTTGTGCTTCTAGTTCCGACAATGCAGTAATAACAAGTAATCTAACTAACAATTCCAAAACTACTGTCTTGTACACAGTGTAAGGGGATAAAGAATATGTACATAAGGATATATGAATGAGTGATGGTACAGAGCAGCATAGGCAAGATACAGTAGATGGTATCGAGTACAGTATATACATATGAGATGAGTATGTAAACAAAGTGGCATAGTTAAAGTGGCTAGTGATACATGTATTACATAAGAATACAGTCGATGATATAGAGTAAAGTATATACGTATGCATATGAGATGAATAATGTAGGGTAAGTAACATTATATAAGGTAGCATTGTTTAAAGTGGCTAGTGATATATTTACATCATTTCCCATCAATTCCCATTATTAAAGTGGCTGGAGTTGAGTCAGTGTCAGTGTGTTGGCAGCAGCCACTCAATGTTAGTGGTGGCTGTTTAACAGTCTGATGACCTTGAGATAGAAGCTGTTTTTCAGTCTCTCGGTCCCAGCTTTGATGCACCTGTACTGACCTCGCCTTCTGGATGATAGCGGGGTGAACAGGCAGTGGCTCGGGTGGTTGATGTCCTTGATGATCTTTATGGTCTTCCTGTGACATCGGGTGGTGTAGGTGTCCTGGAGGGCAGGTAGTTTGCCCCCGGTGATGAGTTGTGCAGACCTCACTACCCTCTGGAGAGCCTTACGGTTGAGGGCGGAGCAGTTGCCGGACCAGGCGGTGATACTGCCCGACAGGATGCTCTCGATTGTGCATCTGTAGAAGTTTGTGAGTGCTTTTGGTGACAAGCCGAATTTCTTCAGCCTCCTGAGGTTGAAGAGGCGCTGCTGCGCCTTCTTCACAATGCTGTCTGTGTGAGTGGACCAATTCAGTTTGTCTGTGATGTGTATGCCGAGGAACTTAAAACTTGCTACCCTCTCCACTACTGTTCCATCGATGTGGATAGGGGGGTGTTCCCTCTGCTGTTTCCTGAAGTCCACAATCATCTCCTTAGTTTTGTTGACGTTGAGTGTGAGGTTATTTTCCTGACACCACACTCCGAGGGCCCTCACCTCCTCCCTGTAGGCCGTCTCGTCGTTGTTGGTAATCAAGCCTACCACTGTTGTGTCGTCCGCAAACTTGATGATTGAGTTGGAGGCGTGCGTGGCCACGCAGTCGTGGGTGAACAGGGAGTACAGGAGAGGGCTCAGAACGCACCCTTGTGGGGCCCCAGTGTTGAGGATCAGCGGGGAGGAGATGTTGTTGCCTACCCTCACCACCTGGGGGCGGCCCGTCAGGAAGTCCAGTACCAATGTTGCACAGGGCGGGGTCGAGACCCAGGGTCTCGAGCTTGATGACGAGCTTGGAGGGTTCTATGGTGTTGAATGCCGAGCTGTAGTCGATGAACAGCATTCTCACATAGGTATTCCTCTTGTCCAGATGGGTTAGGGCAGTGTGCAGTGTCGTTGAGATTGCATCGTCTGTGGACCTATTTGGGCGGTAAGCAAATTGGAGGGGGTCTAGGGTGTCAGGTAGGGTGGAGGTGATGTGGTCCTTGACTAGTCTCTCAAAGCACTTCATGATGACAGATGTGAGTGCTACGGGGCGGTAGTCGTTTAGCTCAGTTACCTTAGCTTTCTTGGGAACAGGAACAATGGTGGCCCTCTTGAAGCATGTGGGAACAGCAGACTGGTATAGGGATTGATTGAATATGTCCGTAAACACACCGGCCAGCTGGTCTGCGCATGCTCTGAGGGCGCGGCTGGGGATGCCGTCTGGGCCTGCAGCCTTGCGAGGGTTAACACGTTTAAATGTCTTACTCACCTCGGCTGCAGTGAAGGAGAGACCGCATGTTTTCGTTGCAGGCTGTGTCAGTGGCACTGTATTGTCCTCAAAGCGGGCAAAAAAGTTATTTAGTCTGCCTGGGAGCAGGACATCCTGGTCCGTGACTGGGCTGGATTTCTTCCTGTAGTCCGTGATTGACTGTAGACCCTGCCACATGCCTCTTGTGTCTGAGCCGTTGAATTGAGATTCTACTTTGTCTCTGTACTGACGCTTAGCTTGTTTGATAGCCTTGCGGAGGGAATAGCTGCACTGTTTGTATTTGGTCATGTTACCAGACACCTTGCCCTGATTAAAACGAACAACATCTTCAACGCATGTTCTAATGAACTCGCACACCGAATCAGCGTATTCGTCAATGTTGTTGTCTGATGCAATACGAAACATGTCCCAGTCCATGTGATGGAAGCAGTCTTGGAGTGTGGAGTCAGCTTGGTCGGACCAGCGTTGGACAGACCTCAGCGTGGGAGCCTCTTGTTGTAGTTTCTGTCAGTAGGCAGGGATCAACAAAATGGAGTCGTGGTCAGCTTTTCCGTAAGGGGGGCGGGGCAGGGCATTATATGCGTCGCGGAAGTTAGAGTAACAATGATCCAAGGTCTTTCCACCCCTGGTTGTGCAATCGATATGCTGATAAAATTTAGGGAGTCTTGTTTTCAGATTAGCTTTGTTGAAATCCCCAGCTACAATGAATGCAGCCTCCGGATAAATGGTTTCCATTTTGCAAAGAGTCAAATAAAGTTCATTCAGAGCCATCGATGTGTCTGCTTGGGGGGGGGGGGGGGGGATATATACGGCTGTGATTATAATCGAAGAGAATTCTCTTGGTAGATAATGCGGTCTACATTTGATTGTGAGGAATTCTAAATCAGGTGAACAGAAGGATTTGTTCCTGTATGTTTCTTTCATCACACCATGTCACGTTAGCCATAAGGCATATGCCCCCGCCCCTCTTCTTACCAGAAAGATGTTTGTTTCTGTCTGCGCGATGCGTGGAGAAACCCGTTGGCTGCACCGCCTCGGATAGCGTCTCTCCAGTGAGCCACGTTTCCGTGAAGCAAAGAACGTTACAGTCTCTGATGTCCCTCTGGAATGCTACCCTTGCTCGGATTTCATCAACCTTGTTGTCAAGCGACTGGACATTGGCAAGAAGAATGCTAGGGAGTGGTGCACGGTGTGCTCGTCTCCGGAGTCTGACCAGAAGACCGCCTCGTTTCCCTCTTTTTCGGAGTCGTTTTTTTGGGTCGCTGCATGGGATCCGCTCCGTTGTCCTGTTTGTAAGGCAGAACACAGGATCCGCGTCGCGAAAAACATATTCTTGGTCGTACTGATGGTGAGTTGACGCTGATCTTATATTCAGTAGTTCTTCTCGACTGTATGTAATGAAACCTAAGATGACCTGGGGTACTAATGTAAGAAATAACACGTAAAAAAACAAAAAACTGCATAGTTTCCTAGGAACGCGAAGCGAGGCGGCCATCCCTTTGTAGTAATGATTTTACTAGCTGGCTGTCCCTCGTGCTGTTTCTACAGCTCTAGTGGACTCCGGTACCACAGGGAATTTTATGGACCAGGACCTTGCATCCTCCCTGAACATAACATCATACCCTCTCTCCTCTCCGTTTTCAGTTTGGGTGCTTGATAACTGACCACTGGGATCTGTGACAATCACACACATCACAGCACCACTCACCATCACCGTGCACCAAGAAAGCCTTTCCCTCCTCATCATCCAGGCACCCGTACACAAAGTAATCCTCAGCCTCCAGTGGCTCCAACGCCACGACCCCACCAT
This sequence comes from Oncorhynchus mykiss, assembly GCF_057628025.1. Classification (NCBI taxonomy): domain Eukaryota; kingdom Metazoa; phylum Chordata; class Actinopteri; order Salmoniformes; family Salmonidae; genus Oncorhynchus; species Oncorhynchus mykiss. The sequence goes on along the minus strand of NC_143023.1, from coordinate 63,316,247 downwards.
CTCCTGGTCGAGGATGGAGATCACTGCCTGGGCACCCGGATGTCGGAACACCTGCTTTCTCTTACCCTGTGGTTTCACTTCGGTTGGGAGTCCTGTGGTTGCCTTCCAGGTCAACATCCCAGGAGGTTTACCAGGATCTCCGGGAGGTTTTCTGAAAGACCCGCGCCACCTGTCTCCATCCTCATTGCCCCTGGGACTGTGTCATCGACCTGCTAACATAACAGACTCTGCGCCTCCGCGCAGCCGCGTCTACCCTGCTGTCGGTGGTTGAAACCAAGGCTATGGAGGAGTACCTCCAGGATGCTCTCTGACGGGGTTTCTTCTTTGTGGCCAAGAAGGAGTGGGGTTCTACATCCGTGTATTGACTACAGAGGTCTTAATGCCATCACCACCTCTGGTTGGTGCTGGCCGCCATCGAACAGCTCCGCTGGGTTTTTCACTAAGCTGGACCTGCGGAGTGCCTACAATTTGATCCGCATCCGGGAGGGGAATGAATGGAAGACGGCCTATGGCACAATGTCTGGGCACTGCCAGTACCTGGTGATGCTTTATGGATTAGCCAATGCTCCGTCGGTGTTCCAGGTATTCGTGAAAAAGGTGCATGTCAGTTGGTTGTGTACAGTACCAGTCAAAAGTTTGGACACACATACTCATTCAAGGGCTTTTATTTATTTTTTACTGTTTTCTACATTGTAGAATAATAGTGAAGACATCAAAATGATTAAATAACCGATACAGTGCCTTGCAAAAGTATCCACCCCCCTTGGCGTTTTTCCTATTTTGTTTCATTACAACCCGTAATTTAAATATATTTTTATTTGAATTTCATATAATGGACATACACAAAATAGTCCAAATTGGTGAAGTGAAATGAAAAAAATCACTTGTTTCAAAAAATAAAACAAATCGAAAAAGTGGTTTGTGCATATGTATTCACCCCCTTTGCTTTGAAGCCCCAAAATAAGAATTGGTGCAACCAATTGTAAAGGCCGTTGGCGGTGGAAGAAGGTGAGGACCAATGCGCAGCGTTGTAAGTGTCCATATTTTTTATAAAGTAATAGAACACTGAACAAAAACAACAAAATGAACAAACGAAACCGAAACAGTTCTGTCTGGTGCAGATACAAACACTCAACAGAAAACAATCACCCACAAAACACAGGTGGGAGAAGGCTACCTAAGAATGATTCTCAATCAGAGACGACAAATGACACCTGCCTCTGATTGAGAACCATACCAGGCAAACACAAAACCACAACATAGAAAAACGAACATAGACTACTAACTCACGCCCTGACCATACTAAAACAAAGACATAACAAAAAAACTAAGGTCAGAACGTGACACCAATTACCTTCAGAAGTTGAATGAATGATGGATAGTGCTAAATAGAGGGAAATTATTTGATGGAAACCTGCTTCACTCTTCCAGAGATTTGAGACTGGGATGGAGGTTCACCTTCCAGCAGGACAATGACCCTAAGCATACTGCTAAAGCAACGCTCGGGTGGTTTAAGGGGAAACATTTAAATGTTTTGGAATGGCCTAGTCAAAGCCCAGACCTCAATCCAACTGAGAATATGTGGTATGACTTAAAGATTGCGGTACACTAGCGGAACCCATCCAACTTGAAGGAGCTGAAGCAGTTTTGTCTTGAATAATGGGCAAAAATCCCAGTGGCTACATGTGTCAAGCTTATAGAGACATACCCCAATAGACTTGCAGCTCTAATTGCTGCAAAGTCTAATTTTTTTTTAATGGGAATAGTTATGCACGCTCAAGTTTTCCGTTTTTTGTCTTACTTCATGTTTGTTTCACAATAACAAATATTTTCCATCTTGAAAGTGGTCGGCATGTTATGTAAATCAAATTATACAAACTCCCAAATTGTAGGTTGCAAAGGCAACAAAATAGGAGAAATGCCAAGGGGGGTTAATACTTTCGACAAGCCACTGTATGGAATCATGTAATAACCAAAAAAGTGTTAAACTAATCTAAATATATTTTATATTCTTCAGAGTAGCCACAGTTTACCTTGATGACAGCTTTGCACACTCTTGGCATTCTCTCAACTAGCTTCACCTGGAATGCTTTAACAACAGTCTTGAAGGTGTTCCCACATATGCTGAGCACTTGTTGGCTGCTTTTCATTCACTCTGGGGTCCAACTCATCCCAAACCAACTCAACTGGTTGAGGTCGGGTCGAGGCCAACGTATCTGATGCAGCATTACATCACTCTCCGTCTTGGTCAAATAGCCCTTACTCAGTCTGGGGTGTGTTTCAAATGTCCTGTTGAAAAACAAATGATAGTCCCACTAAGCGCAAACCAGATGGGATTTCATATCGCTGCAGACTGCTGTGGTAACCATGCTGGTTAAGTGTGCCTTGAATTCTAAATAAATCACAGACAGTGTCACCACCAAAGCACCACCACATCATCACACCTCCTCCTCCATGCTTCATGTGGGAACCACACACGCAGAGATCATCCGTTCACCTACTCTGCGTCTCACAAAGACATGGCAGTTGGAACCAAAAATTACAAATTTGGACTCGAACCAAAGGACAGATTTCTTCCGGTCTAATGTCCATTGCTCATGTTTATTGGTCCAAGCAAGTTTCTTCTTCTTATTGGTGTCCTTTAGTAGTGGTTTCTTTGCAGCAATTCAACTATGAAGGCCTGATTCACTCAGTCTCTTCTGAACAGTTGATGTTGACATGTAGCTGTTACTTGAACTCTGTGAAGCATTTACTTGGGCTGCAATTTCTGAGGCTGGTAACTCTAATGAACTTATCCTCTGCAGCAGAGGTAACGCTGGGACTTCCATACCTGTGGCGGTCCTCATGAGAGCCAGTTTCATCATAGCGCTTGATGGTTTTTGCGACTGCACTTGAAGAAACTTTCAAAGTTCTTTAAATGTTCCGTATTGACTGACCTTTATGTCTTAAAGTAATGATTGACTGTCATTTCTCTTTGCTTATTTGAGCTGTTCTTGCCATCATATGGACTTGGTCTTTTACCAAATCTTCTGTATACCACCGCTACCTTGCCACAACACAACTGATTGGCTCAAAAGCATTAAGAAGGAAAAAAATGCACTATTGAACTTTTAACAGGCATACCTGTTAATTGAAATGCATTCCAGGTCACTACCTCATTAAGCTGGCTGAGAGAATGCCAAGAGGGTGCAAAGCTGTCATCAAGGCAAAGGGTGGCTACTTTGAAGAATCTCAAATATAAAATATATTTTGATTTGTTTATTACTTTTAACTCAATATGTGTTATTTCATATTTTTGAAGTCTTCACTATTATTCTACAATGTAGAAAATAGTAAAAAATAAAGAAAAACCTTTGAATGAGCAGGTGTGTCCAAACTTTTGACTGGTACTGTATATCAACGACATCCTGATCTACTTGGCCACCTTGGAGGAGCACATCGCAAATGTCCGGGTAGACCTGTTACGCCCCCTGGATAACCCATCTGTACGTCAAAGCGGAGAAGTGCCAGCTCCATCAGGCTGTCATCTCCTTGGGATATCGCATCAGCCAGCTGGGAGTGGTTATGGAGGAGAGGAAGGTCGATGCAATTAGGCCATGGCCAGTCCCAACCACCATAAAGGGTTTTTGGGGTTTGCCAACTTCTACCGCCGCTTCATTAGGAACTTCAGCTCCATCGCCTCTCACCTCACCTCTCTCCTCAAAGGTGGTCTCCATGAGTTGGTGCGGAGTCCTGCTGCCGATAAGGCCTTCCGCCTACGCCCATTGCTGAAACACCCAGATCCTACGATGCTTTTCGTGGTGGAGGTGGACACCTCAGAAGTGGGCGTGGGGGCCGTCCTGTCACAACGTCAAAGTAAGTCACAGAAATTGTATCCATGTGCATACTACTCTCAAAAACTGTCTCCTGCAGAAAGGAACGATGTTGATGGAACGAACTCCTGGTGGTGCAGTTGGCATTAGAGATGCACAGAGATACCGTGACAAGATCCTGACGTCCATTGTTGAGCCATTCACTGGCCACAATCCCCTCTTGTTTTAGCATGATAATGCACAGCCCCATGTTGCAAGGATCTGTACACAATTCCTGGAAGATGAAAACGTCCCAGTTCTTCCATGGCCTGCTTTATTCACCATACATGTCACCCATTGAGCATGTTTGGGATGCTCTGGGTCAACATGTATCTCCAGCAGCTTCGCACAGCCATTGAAGAGGAGTGGGATAACATTCCACAGGCCACAATCAACAAACAGCCTGATCAACTATATATGAAGGAGATGTGTCGCACTGCATGTAGAAAATGTTGGGAACATCAGATACTGACTGGTTTTCTGATCCATGTGCCTATCTTTTTTTATGGTGTCTGTGACCAACAGATGCATGTCTGTATTCCAGTCATGTTAAATCCATAGATTAGGCCTTTTGAATCTATTTCAATTGACTGATTTCCCTATATGAACTGTAACTCAGTAAAATCTTTGAAATTGTTGCATGTTGCTTTTATATTTATGTTCAGTAGAAGTCAACTACATTCTCTAGCTAGCATTTGTAGCTAGCCAGCTAGCTACCGCTAACATGACTTGCTACTTGCTATTTAGCCATTGTTAGTTAGGCTTTGTGTGTCTCTGTGAAAAAATATATTGTGTCTCTGTAAAAAAGATAGCATAGCCTATAAACTAGCTAGCTAACGCTACTGTAATGTTACTGTACCGGTGGGTTTGCTGTTTGCTATCGTGTGTTTCTGTGAAAAAGATAGCTAGCTAACCATTTATACACAGCCTATTTACCTGGCTACTAGCTAGTCATGTGATGATGTTTTTGCTTGATAGCTACTTGAATTGCGTGTGTGTGTGTGATCTGTGTAAGGACCGCGGAGGTACAGCACTGCAGTGTGTTTGAAGACCTTTGTGTCCAAGGGGAGCATAGAGCTGGGAGAGTTCACGGTGACTGTGGAGAGGGCCAGTTGCGGGGATCATGCTGCTGAACGTACACAGCCATAGAACAATCAACAACACTCTCTGTGGTACAGCCATCACTGGTAGTTAGCCTACCTGTCTATGAATCTGGAGACAGTGGATATGTTTGGAGTGGAGAGGACGGTGGACTCAGTGGAGGACTGTGGGGGTTATTTCTGTATTATCAAATGAGGAGAGATAAGCTTATCACATAAGTCAGAGTTATACTTAATCAAACATCTTTATTCACTTATTAATAAGGGAGCAAGGTCACTACATGCACACTAAGTGAATAGAGTGAGATCTCTGCAATAATGTATAATAATAATGATCAACACTCTTGACTATTGGGTTGAGGGCCCTGACACAAAGAATATAAAGATGTTTTATAGCAAAGATACACCCTCGTAGTCTACATGACAAACAACAGATGTGTGGAATGGGTCACAAAGTGAGACTTGATATGAGAAAGGAGTATCCCCCAGCCAGATAGCATTTGCTATGAAGACTGTTCGTATGTCCATGAATATGTTATTAACATATCATGTGTCATAAAAAGTTAGAATTTCCTCACTACACTCAAATACCTGCGTTTCTGCTTCTCACCTGCAGAAACGGGCCAACTACTGTACATTGCCTGGTTGTAAGCAAACCATAATATCCAGTATTCAGAATGTGGAGGACCCCCCCCACCCCACCCCACCCGTGGAGGTGGGAGAAATATCTAAATGTCTGTGTTCGTAGCCAGCACTTTCAGCCAGAGGATTTCAGATTGGAACTGAGGTTTTCAACTGATGGGGTTGGCATGTCGTCGAACATTGGAAAGAGATGCCATTCTATTGATTTTCCCTTCACTTCAAAGAGGGAGCTATCCGATCAGCCAACATCCGTGCAGCAGAAAAAAAGTCAAGCTGAGGTAATGTAGCTAACTTTACCTAGCTAACTAACTAGCTAGCTAGCAAACTGCATTTGTGTATCTCAACCAAACTCTAGCTAGCTAGCTTTAATAATACACTGGCTAAACATTCCAATGCATATCAATGTAATTAGGCAGCTGCTCTCTGGCAATGTGATTTTTAACTTTGTAAGCTAACGTTAGCTTCGTTAGGTTACGTTAGCTAACCGTTAGCTATCTGGCTAACTAACTACCGCAGAGGCTAACGTGACAGTGTTCTATTTAGATTCCAATCCCATCAACATCTGCAGATGCATCAACATCAAGCGCAGCACCAGGACCTAGTGTAAGTCGCCTTCTAAAATCATACTAAAATCGACTAAATCTTTCCATGACTCCATGATGAGCAATGAATATACTGGAGCCAGGCATAAACATGGTCTATACGATCTTTTTGTAATAGCTGGTGTGTTTACAAGTAGGCTACAACTTCTATTGTAGTTTTCTCTTTATTATAGAGTCTTAGTTGGTTGTTCATGCATGGTTTGAAGTCTAATTTGGAGAAAAGGAGGAAATAGTAAGGAGGGGATGGTGTGGGTGACTGACTGGGGTGGGTATTGTGTGTGAAGGTTAGTATGGATTATCTATTGACATGAGGGGGTGGTGGATATAGGATGTTGTTTGAGTGTATATTGATGGGGGTAAAGTAGTACAATTTTGGCTAATCACTGACTACTGGGTGCCCTACATACTAATCCTGATGACGATGACTTTGACCCCAGCTTTAGTAGTACAGCGCCTGAGACCATTTGGATGAAAGCTTTCAGCCTGGAATAAGCTCAAGCTCAACATCATCTGACTTTGAAACAAGCCAGGAGAGCCAAAGGCATTTATGAAAGCACAATACTCTCTTGAGGAAACAAAATCACCAATGCACTCCTCAAACTTTTCAGACCCTTGCAGTCAGTTCTTTGGCATGGGGGAGAGGGTCTGTTAGTATACTCTCCTAGCCTATTTACTCTATTGTTGGCAGTGCTTGTCTGCTTAACAGCACAACTGTAGGCGTGCATACTCAACAACAAACGACGAGACTGTCTACAAGTCAAGCCCCCCCTCAAACTTTTTCACATCTTTGCTAACATCTCAATGCCCTATTATAGACTGCGTGTAACAAAACACATACCTGGCTACTGTACACTTTTGTTTGCAGTCTCTTTCTAGAGCTACGACCTGAAGATCAATGACATCATCATGATTCAACCTTGTTTTTTTCTTCAGATTTCCCAATTGTTTTGAAAGCACTACAAATCCAGAGAATACAAAATTTGCCCACAAAGGACCTCCTGTCTAAGTGAGCACAGCACAACAAGGTGAGTCCAAAAATGTATTGCGTGCTGTTGCATAAATTATGTGATATGCCAGAGAGATATGTATACTGTAGCTAAAAAAGTAACACTAAGTGTATGTTGTGTAGTAAGATGTTAGTAGTCCATGTGCCTCACCCTAATAATTTGGTCTATTTACCCTTACTCTTAATTTCGCCTACTGTTCTGACTTGGTGGTGCACATGTAGCCTATAACCTGTTTTAGAGAAATGTAATCATCGAATATTGTAAGAGCTTTCATTGTCTGCTTATATGCCCACTTTATTTATCCTACGGTTCTGTCTTGGTGTACAGGGAGAACCCTGTAAGAATGACCCATGTTCTGAATTCTGTCACTGTACATTTCAAAAGTGGTAAACAAATAGTTATTTTGACAACGTCCGTCCTAGCACGCTCATGAATGTCTTAATCGAAATTACGGATTGCCTCTTATCCGCTTTTCGTCCCCTTATGCCATAGTTTGTACATCTCAATTGTCATTAGAAACCACATTTGTTTAAGCAGGCCAGCCATATCAGTTATGTTTTTTTTAAAGGCAGTAAATGAGGCTGAATTAACTGTTTCGCTGCCAGACAAGGCTCCGCTGATAGCCAGGTGTAGCAGTGGTACGATGTTGGGACTGCTGTTGGGACAGCTTTATGTAGGCCCTAACAGTTTGAGGGCATTGTTTGTCACCGTTATAGTGCATTTAATGTATTGTTTAGTGTTGTGTAGTGTAGTGGCTCTGCTGGCATGCATCCCATTTATATATTTATTTGCCCCACCAAGATGTACATGCTAATATCAGCACTGAGTATAGTACAGAACGTCTAGTATGCTCACAACTGCATTGTGGTATAAATATTGCTAGCTGTTGTACATATGTATATAAAAGGCTTTTATATCATTTTTTTTTACACGTGTACTGACAAGTGGCTAAATGATTCCAGCTGCATCAGAAACCAACAAAGTGTTGACTTCAACTTCTTGATCATTTCATTGTGATATTCATCAAATGTATTTGGATAAACTAGCTTCAGTCGTACTGCTAAAACAAATTATGCAGCGAGTTGGTATATAATTTAAACTGATTTGTTAGCGAGTAAACATGTTTTGATAAAACGGTAGATTAGTCTGTCAATATAGCAAATAAGTAGACATCACTTGTATTCAAGACTATGTTTATTTGCTCTGGAGCCCGATGTACGTTTACACAGCAGTATGCAGGAACAGTTATATAAAATATACTACTAATGCTTATAATAAATACTACAGTTCAACAAAGGGAATACTTGCATATGAGGTGTTCAGAGTCACTTTGATGCAAGGGGAGTTTGTTGTTATGGGACCTTTCACATCTCCTCTTGAGTCATCAACTTCTTTGTATCCAAGAGGTATCGTCTGTGAGAGAATGAAGAAAGCGCTATTACACATTCATGGGCAGTTGTTGTGTACTGTCTGTATTCCTACTGTGGCAGCATGGTGTACAATATGAGACATCTCACAGACACACATTGGCTAGCTAGTTAGCTAGCTACAACACACAGGTGTAGTCACTCCAAGACTAATATGACTCATCATCAGCTCCCGGATCTCGGTGTCATGATGGCCGACTTCGTGCAGTTCCTCTTACTGCGAAATCTGAGCAACGTCATCATGTATGCCCGCGAGGACTTCTCCCCCTTTGCCTCCCACCGACCCCTGGAGGCGGGCACCTTCAACACCTCCTCATATTGATGACACACACTGTGGCTGCTTCTCAATAGTCTAGTAGCTTCCTCTCACAGGCACTTTAGTGCAGACAATACTATTCTGGTTGTACAGTGGCCCTCTAGATCTAAAGTACTGATCAAATATTAATACTTTTATGGATGAAAATAAGATATGTTTTAACTGTCTACTGTTAGTTTAAATTAGATGTATCAAAACAAATTCCAATCAACTCTGTTAATATGGAAATCGCAAGAGTGTCAGTTGATGTGAATAAAATAATAGCTCATTTCATGTCTTGTATGTTTCCCGTGCTTAATATCTGTTTATCACTTTATCCTCGAGTGAGAATTTCAGTAACTGCTACTTTGCATTAGCTCTGAAGTGATCAACCCCTACATTTGTAAGAATAAAGTTGTAAATTAAATTATGTTTGTCTAACTCAACAAGTAATGCTATTGTTTGTATAAGTTCGCTGCCCGGATATCCTAAGAATGTGAAAGCCTTTGAATAACACGTGTGTATTATTAATACTCCAGACCATCTTGCGAGGCAGACTGAGACAGCCTATGACTTTCCTAGTCCTTGATCATGACTTTCAGTTCCATTACATTACACATAAGAGTCATTGAACGAAAGCGTCTTCTCTACAGGGGAGTTTTGATAAGAGCCCTGACATTCAGTCTGAACATTAACACACATCGCTTGCGGTACAGTTTTGGAAGCTTAAGGACCTTATCTTTCATATCAGCGATAACAAACAAAAAAGTTAAGTTGATAAACCCTTTTTATAGGGTTAGAGTTACTGTTACAGAGCGTGTTTACAGAAGACAGACAAACGACAGAGGGACTACCTAGCTATCTAGCATGCTCCGAACATCTGTGTGTGATGGAAGGCTGCAAGAAATGTGTTGTCACTGAAAATCACCGTTGGCTGCAACTGTGATAAAGCCGGTTAAAAACAGTGTAGAGTAGGTATGTATTTTGCATTTGTGAAATAATTTTGCTGTGATATGAAAGTAAAGGGATTTATGTTTCTAGAACCGTGTCACAATTGAAAATGGAGTATTTGGCTGTTTTGGCTGCCAGAGCCAGTCTACCTCTGAAAATAACATAAGGTCCATGGACCTTAAGGAGTAACGGAATCATTAGGCTCCTTAAAACTTCTTAGGGATAGGGGGCTGTATTTTCACGTCCGGATGAAAAGCATGCCCAATGTAAACTGCCTGTTACTCAGGCCCAGGAGCTAGGATACACATATAGATTTGGATAGAAAACATTCTAAAGGTTCTAAAACTGTTAAAAGAATGTCTGTGAGTATAACAGAACTGATTTGGCAGGTGAAAACCCGAGGACAAACGATCCAGGGAAAAAAGAAATTGAGGTCATAGTATTTCCCATGTATTTCTATTGAAAGCCCTATTTAATAGGAACCTGGTTGCAGTTCCTATGGCTTCCACTAGATGTCAACAGTCTTTAGAAATTGGTTGATGTTTTTCTTTTGAGAAATGAAGAAGTACGGCTGTTCTTTGGAAGTGTCACTCCAGATGGATTATACTGTTTGGTGCGCGTGAACTGGAACACGCTTCACGTTGTTTTTATCCGGTATTGGAAACAGTTTATCCCGTTTTACATTTTTAGCAATTATTTACGTTAGGTTGGATTAGGAACGTTGTTTGAAATGTTTGGACCAAGTTTACAGGTAACATATTAGATACTTTGTAGTCATGTTGGGCGAGTTGGAACCGGTGTATTTCTGAATCAAACGTGCCAAATAAATTGACATTTTGGGGCTATAAATAAGGACATTATGAAACAAAAGGACCATTTGTGATGTTTCTAGGACATTTTGGAGTGCCAACAGAAGAAGATCTTCAAAATCAAATCAAATGTATTTATATAGCCCTTCGTACATCAGCTGATATCTCAAAGTGCTGTACAGAAACCCAGCCTAAAACCCCAAACAGCAAGCAATGCAGGTGTAGAAGCACGGTGGCTAGGAAACACTCCCTAGAAAGGCCAAAACCTAGGAAGAAACCTAGAGAGGAACCAGGCTATGAGGGGTGGCCAGTCCTCTTCTGGCTGTGCCGGGTGGAGATTATAACAGAACATGGCCAAGATGTTCAAATGTTCATAAGTGATCAGCATGGTCCAATAATAATAAGGCAGAACAGTTGAAACTGGAGCAGCAGCACGGCCAGGTGGACTGGGGACAGCAAGGAGTCATCATGTCAGGTAGTCCTGAGGCATGGACCTAGGGCTCAGGTCCTCAGAGAGAGAGAAAGAAAGAAAGAGAGAAAGAGAGAATTAGAGAGTGCACACTTAAATTCACACAGGACACCGAATAGGACAGGAGAAGTACTCCAGATATAACAAACTGACCCTAGCCCCCCGACACATAAACTACTGCAGCATAAATACTGGAGGCTGAGACAGGAGGGGTCAGGAGAACCTGTGGCCCCATCCGAGGATGGGTAAGGCAAAGGTAAGGCATTTATTATATCATTATTTCTGACTTTTGTGTCGCCACCTGCCTGGTTGAAAATGGTTTTCATGTGTTTGTATGCGGGGCGCTGTCCTCAGATAATCGCATGGTCTGCTTTAGCCGTAAAGCCTTTTTGATATCTGACACTGCGGCTGGGTTAACAAGAAGTTAAGCTTTATTTTGATGTACTACACTTATATTTTCGGTTATCTTGAATATTGATATTTCTGTAGTTTGAATTTGGCGCTCTGCAATTTCACTGGATGTTGTCAAATCGATCCCGCTAACGGGATTGGCACAGGAAGGGTTCACTAACAGGTTTTAAGAGTACATGTTGGGGGAGGGGGGATGACTTTCCATACCAAACTGTCTCTATTTCTCAACCCCCCCCCCCCCCCCCCCCCCACCCCCCCATATAAAATAAGAGAAAGACAAAATTGTCTTTGAGAGTTTTTATTGGAAGGTAAAGGAAACATCTTTCACCATTTGAGTGCAAATGAAAAGCAACACTTCAATGCACTTAAGGGGCAAGGTCAACTCAGTTAGTGGGGACAGGTCAGGATGGTGAGCACACACCAGATATAGCATCATTACACTCTTGCGCTAGACATGTTCTACATGCTTTAGTTTCAATGTAAGGCAATATATTATGACCTGAAAACAAACTTGAGCCACTGGGAAAGGGTCCCGTGTCAGAATGTACTGTAGCCTACACCAAAGTCTGAGGAACTGTTTTCATTTTTGATTTGTTGTGATCTTCAACAACTGAGAAATGAAACAAAATCAGAAACACCTTTGTGATTTGATGAATTAAGAGGACTACAGTTCCCAGAGCACACATGATGTTACCAAGCTACGGCTGTGTCATGTCGTGATTGTTGTGATTGCATTGTGTTATTAAACAGAAAATGTAATACGACTGTCTAATGAGGTGCACATATAGAGCAAGCTAGATCACAGTCCTCTCAGTCCTGAATAACTTACTTGCATACATAACATTTTCTTCATGTTTCCAGTGGTTGTCAGGGTTGTATGGTGGTGCGTCATGCATGTGTATTTCCCCTCCCCCACTAAACAAGATCTATGACACCGCTCTTGCACGTTCCTGCATGTGCTAAGTTACATCCTTTGTGGGGATGACAAGTTTACTGTTGCCTTGTTTCTTAACTGCCTTAGAACAAAGCCGCACGTTTTGCTCTTCATTGTAATCAGAGGACTAATATTAATACTATGCATGCCAGTCTCTCTTGGCTAAGAGTTGAGGAAAGACTGACTGCGTCACTTCTTCTTTTTATAAGAAACATTCATGTGTTGGAAATTCCAAATGGTTTGCATAGTTAACTTACACACAGCACTGACACACACACACACACACACTTACTCCACCAGACATGCCACCAGGGGTCTTTTCACAGTTCGTAGGCCCAGAACAAATTCAAGGAAACCGTACTGTACTATACAGAGCCATGAGTGCATAGAACTCCCTTCCATCTGTTCAGCACAACTGAACAGCAAACCTGTTTTCAAAAAAGAAAAGCATCACCCAACCTCACCCCCGTTTGACCTACTAATTGTGTGTATGTACTGATATGTATGTCTAACTGATACACACACACACACACACACACACACACACACACACACACACACACGTTAATGTTTTTAAATGTACAGAACCAGTCAAAAGTTTGGACACACCTACTCACTCCAGGGTTTTTTCTTTATTTTTACTATTTTCTACATTGTAGAATAATAGTGAAGACATCAAAACTATGTCCAAACTTTTGACTGGTACTGTATTTAAATTGTAGGTCTTTTGTCTGTAATGGGGTGGCAGGGTAGCCTAGTGGTTAGAGTATTGGACTAGTAACCAGAAGGTTGCAAGTTCAGACCCCCGAGCTGACAAGGTACAAATCTGTTGTTCTGCCCCTGAACAGGCAGTTAACCCACTGCTCCTAGGCTGTCATTGAAAATAAGAATTTGTTCTTAACTGTCTTGCCTAGTTAAATAAAGGTCAAAAAATAAAATAGATTCTTTGTTATATGTCAGACCCCAGTAAGAATATCTGTCTCCATTGGCGTCGGCTAATAGGGATCCTAATAAATCAAATATTTCATTGATTTTAGGTTTGGCAAATGGATTATGGTAAAACATTCTGGCATCAAACCAAAGGCGTTTCGAAGGACAAACTTCAAAGGACAAGCGGAAGTTCAATGCCAGCTGCCAATCAATGTTTGCTCTCGGGTTCATTCCCAAAAGACACATCTATCACCAATACTAATTTAAATAAACATTTATATTTTGCATTGCTCATTCAGTTAAGCCTCTCCTCGATTGAACTCTTGTCAGGTTGCTTGGCAACCAGTGTCCCAATGGGCACAGACATCAATGTATGCTTCAACGTAATTTCATTGAAATGACTTGAAAACAACATTGATTCAACCAGTGTGTGCCCAGTGGGGTGATGCAGGTTAACAATCCTGCATGCACCAGACTGGTCCATGAGAATGGATAGGGCTGGGGCACATTAGCAACTCCACCACCTGGAAAGGACAGCAGTGGACTTACATTCACACAAGAACGCACGCACGCACACACACATACACAGGCTGGGAGTCATCTCATCGCTCAAGATGACTCTGCGTAGTTGGGGGTGGTCAAACATATTCTGAGCACACAGATTTATCTCATCTGCTACACTCTGGCCTCTTGAACGTGACAGGCTAACAATGTAACAGGCTAACAAGCCATCACAGTCACACTGAGAGCTTTTAGCCTGATTGCTGACAAGGTAGATGCTCATAATTTCTTTAAAATCAACAGCTATCAGCCAACACACTGTGGGATGACAACTTCCTCTTAGGTTATTTGAATTAGTTGTCTTTTAATGTTTCTCAACGTTCAGTTTCTTGCCTTTTCAGCCATGTTGCACTTGTTGACTCTCTCTTGAGCGGCACAGTCAGATGTTCTTATCATAGGAGTTGGACAGGCGTTCTTGTCTGTATAATGCATACAAGTGATATACAGTAATATGATATATCAGGGGAGATAATATGGCATCAGGAGCACCTTATTGCTTCCACCCCTGGTTGAGCTTGGCCCTGATTCTTTTGCGGACATTTCACTGAGAGGAAGATCTAGTCTTCCTCTATAAAAGCACACATTTCACGAGACCATTTAGGGTGGCCATGAATCAGAGAACAGGCTTCGGCCAAGATGAGCCAGAAGTCCAGGTGTATTAGATTTCACTCTGGCAGAAAAAAACAAAGCCCTTCACCTCTGATTTGAAGCCTAATGTTGCTATTTAAAAATGTTGTGTGACTGCCAACACGGGTTTTAATTCACAATTTTTGTATCTCTTGGATGGTCTTCTGTTTTCGTCTTTGCTCTGTTTGTAATTTATTACACCACATACAGTACCCGTTAAAAGTTTGGACATACCTACTCATTCAAGGGTTTTTCTTTATTTTATTTTATTTACAATTTTCTACGTTGTAGAATAATAGTGAAGATATCAAAACTATGAAAAAACACATATGGAATCATATAACCAAAAAAGTGTTAAACAAATCAAAATATATTTTATATCTGAGATTCTTCAAAGTAGCCAACCTTTGCCTTGATGACAGCTTTGCACACTCTTGTCATTTTCTCAACCAGCTTCACCTGGAATGCTTTTCCAACAGTCTTGAAGGAGTTCCCACATACGCTGAGCACTTGTTGGCTGCTTTTCCTTCACTCTGCGGTCCAACTCATCCCAATCCATCTTAATTGGGTTGAGGTCGGGTGATTGTGGAGGACAGGTCATCTGATGCTGCTCTTCATCACTCTCCTTCTTGTTCAAATAGCCTTTACACAGCCTGAAGGTATGTTTTGGATCATTGTCCTGTCGAAAAACAATTGATAGTCCCACTAAGTGCAAACCAGATGGGATGGCGTATCACTGCAGAATGTTGTGGTAGCCATGCTGGTTAAGTGTGCCTTGAATTCTAAATAAATCACAGACAGAGTCACCAGAAAAGCACTCCCACACCATCACACCTCCTCCTCCACGCTTCACGGTGGAAATCACACATGCAGAGATCAACCGTTCACCTACTCTGCGTCTCACAAAGACACAGTGATTGGAACCAAAAATCTCCAGTTTGGACTCATCAGACCAAAGGACAGATTTCCACCAGTCTAATGTCCATTGCTCGTGTTTCTTGGCCCAAGCAAGTCTCTTCTTATTATTGGTCTCCTTTTAGTAGTGGTTTCTTTGCAGCAATTCGACCATGAAGACCTGATTCCCACAGTCTCCTCTGAACAGTTGATGTTGATTTCTCCAATAAAATAAAATCGTGTTTCATTTGTCACATGCGGTGCGGGGTCACCGGTGTCGAGGAAATTGAGGTAATTATGTACATGCAGGTAGGGTTATTAAAGTGGCTATGCATAGGTAATAACAGAGAGTAGCAGCAGCATAGTCTGGGTAGCCATTTGATTAGCTGTTCTGGAGTCTTATGCTCCGGTACCGTTTTCCGTGCGGTAGCAGAAAGAACAGTCTATGACTTGGGTGGCTCGAGTCTTTGACAATTTTTAGGGCCTTCCTCTGACACCGCCTAGTATACAGGTCCTGGATGGCAGGAAGCTTGGCTCCTTTTCCTGTTGTCCACAATCATCTTCATCTTTGTCTTGATCACGTTGAGGGAGAGGTTGTTGTCCTTTCACCACACGGTCATGTCTCCGACCTCATCCCTATAGGCTGTCTCATTGCTGACGGTGATCAGGCCTACCACTGTTGTGTCATCAGCAAACTTAATGATGGTGTTGGAGTCGTGCCTGGCCGTGCAGTCATGAGTGAATAGGGAGTACAGGAGGGGACTGAGCTCGCACCCCTGAGGGGCCCCCATGTTGAGGATCAGAGTGGCAGATGTGTTGTTACCTACCCTTACCACTTGGGGGCGACCCGTCATGAAGTCTAGGATCCAGTTGTAGAGGGAGGTGTTCAGTCCCAGAGTCCTTAGCTTAGTGATGAGCTTTTGAGGGCACTATGGTGTTGAACGCTAAGCTGTAGTCAATGAATAGCATTCTCACATAGGTGTTCCTTTTGTCCAGGTGGGGAAGGACAGTGTGGAGTGCAATAGAGATTGCATCATCTGTGGATCTGTTGGTACGGTATGCAAATTGGAGTGGGTCTAGGGTTTCTGGGATAATGGTCTTTATGTGGGCCTTGACCAGCCTTTCAAAGTATTTCATGGCTACAGACGTGAGTGCTACGGGTCGGTAGTCATTTAGGAAGGTTACCTTAGTGTTTTGGGGCACAGGGACTATGGTGGTCTGCTTGAAACATGTTGATATTACAGACTCAGAGAGGGAGAGTTTGAAAATGTCAGTCAAGACACTTGCCAGTTGGTCAGCGCATGCTAGGAATACACGTCTTGGTAATCCGTCTGGCCCAGCCGCCTTGTGAATGTTGACCTGTTTAAAGGTCTTACTCATATCGGCTGCGAAGAGCATGATCACAGAGTCATCCGGACCAGCTGATGCTCTCATTCATGTTTCATGTTTCAGAGCATAGAAGTTATTTGCTCGTCTGGTAGGCTAGTGTCACTGGGCAGCTCTCGGTTGTGCTTCCCTTTGTAGTCTGTAATAGTTTGCAAGCCCTGCCACATCCAACAAGCGTCTGTTAGTTGAACTCCGTGAAGCATTTATTTGGGCTGCAATTTCTGAGGCTGGTAACTCTAATGAACTTATCCTCTGCAGCAGAGGTAACTCTGGGTCTTC
The DNA here is from genome assembly GCF_057628025.1 of Oncorhynchus mykiss. Taxonomy (NCBI): domain Eukaryota; kingdom Metazoa; phylum Chordata; class Actinopteri; order Salmoniformes; family Salmonidae; genus Oncorhynchus; species Oncorhynchus mykiss. The sequence continues at coordinate 63,299,072 of NC_143023.1, read as the reverse complement.
CTTTCCTGTGGTGGTCCTCAGGAGAGCCAGTTTCATCATAGCGCTTGATGTTTTTTGCAACTACACTTGAAGAAACTCAAAGTTCTTGAAATTTTACACATTGACTGACCTGTCTTAAAATAATGATGGAATGTAATTTCTCCTGGCTTATTTGAGCTGTTCTTTCCATAATATGGACTTGGACCAAATAGGGCTATCTTCTGTATATCACCTCTACCTTGTCACAAAACAACTGATTGGTCCAAACGCATTAAGAAGGAAAGAAGTTCTACAAATTAACTTTTAACAAGGCACACCTGTTAATTGAAGTGCATTCCAGGTGACTACCTCATGAAGCTTGTTGAGAGAATGCCAATAGTGTGCAAAGCTGTCATTAAGGCAAAGGGTGGCTACTTTGAAGAATGTCAAATATAAAATACATTGTCATTTGTTTAACACTTTTTTGGTTACTCCATGATTCCATAGTTGTTATTTCATAGTCTTCACTATTGTTCTAAAATGTAGAAAATAGTAAAAATAAAGAAAAACCCTTGAATGAGTAGGTGTTTCCAAACTTTTGATGGGTACTGTATCTGAAGTTATTCCGAAGGGTAGCACAGCCCAGAGAGGGATGCTGGGCAGGGCAATTCTTTAGGTAAACTGGACTATAAGCATTATATTTTATGCTTTGTCATAGGCCTTCATGTGTGCATCATATATCCATGAATCGCTGTTCATTTTCCATGAGAAGAGTATCTGACTGTCCTCTTCAAACCTTTTAACACTCAAAGGGTTAGAAAGAGGAGGGAAATAGAAGGAGAGAACTGATGGAAGTGGAGACCGGTGTAATGGTTGGTTGACAGATAGCTGTTGATTTTACTGAGCTAATTAACAACTCTTATTAGCAATCGGCGTGGTTAATCTACAGAACCATGCCTCCCTACTCCTCATCCCTATTCCTTTACTGCAACTCTCTCCCCCTCATCACACTCTACCTCCCTCATCCCATCTCTCCCTCTTGCTCCTGGGCTCTCCATATGGTGTGAAATGCCACTTCACAAGATAAAGCAGGTCATGTCTTAAAGTCCAAGTGCAACCAAAAAACGTGATTTTCCTGTGTTTTATATGTATTTACACACTGAGGTTGGAATAATACTGGGAAATTCTTAAAATTGTTATAATGCACTTTTTAGTGTTAGATCTGTTTGAGAGACCACCAGAAATGCAGCCTGTTTTGGTGGGATGGAGTTTTGGCCTTCCATCAACATCACCATGCTGTAAATTAGTTAACAGACCAATAAGAAAGACAGTTCCAAATGTCTTTGCCAATAACACCTTATTTGAATTTTTCCACCCCCAGACAGTCCCAGCTAAATTCTTGCTTGAGAAATTGCCCTTTGCTAAAAAGCTATTGTTGTGTCTTTTTTGACCATTTTAATTGAAAACCATCACAGTAAGTTCCTCTGTTACTCAGAAATGATTTGATATTGAGATAACAATGGCTGCATTAGACCTTTAAACTTTAAACTAAATTTACGTCCTCACTGATAATAAGTCATGCAATGGTACTCTTCCTCTCTAAGCAGTTAAAGTCCAAAGGCTCCATTTTGTATTTTCACCGATGCTGACCGAACAGTGAGCAACCCATACAGTTCTAGCTACGGTTGTGAGCTGAATTGATCCCAGCATTGAGGATTTCTCACTTCATTGTTTCCACACTAATTACCTTCTTTCAGATCGACACCAGAGGCATCAATCATGGCATCGTTTCTCTCTACTCAGCAAAGTGCTATTTCAATTTTCACCTTGAAAACAACCTCATCCACAGGCTAAATGACAGGATGCATGCAGATAAAAGTGGTGTGTTTTAGTATGCTACAAACATGATATAGGCTAGTATTTTCTCTCAAAGAACTTCATTGAGTTTAGTTGTTACCTTTTTCTCCTCGGAATCATCGGATTATTGTAGAAAGGTGTTGCCCTCCTGGCGTATGGAATTTCCCCAGCGCTTGATGGACAGTTCCTTTACTTCAGGGAACTCTCAGAGGAGGAAAATAGGTTAAAAAGAGGTGGGAGACATGTTATACGTGACACATTTCTAAGGCTGCATAGTTTTTTCTTACTGAGGGGGTAGAATAGAGCAGATGCATCATAGACAGGTACAGTGCATTTGGAAATTATTCAGACCCCTTGACTTTTTTCACATTTTGTTATGTTACAGCCTTATTATAAAAATGGATTACATTTCCCCCCCCCCTCATCAATCTACACACAATACCCCAAAATGACAAAGCAAAAACAGTAAAAAAAAAAAAATAAATTAAAACATTTTTGCTAATTCATTAAAAAAAAACAACAACTGAAATATCACCGTTACATAAGTATTCAGACCCTTTACTCAGTACTTTGTTGAAGCACCTTCGATAGCGATTGCAGCCTCAAGTCTTCTTGGGTATGACGCTACAAGCTTGGCTGTATTTTGGGAGTTTCTCCCATTCTTCTCTGCAGATCCTCTCAAGCTCTGTCAGTTTGGATGGCAAGTGTCGCTGCACAGCTATTTTCAGGTCTCTACACAGATGTTTGATAGGGTTCAAGTCCGGGCTCTGGCTGGGCCACTCAATGACATTCAGAGACTTGTCCTGAAGCCATTCCTGCTGCCACCACCATGCTTCTCCGTAGGGATGGTGACAGGTCTCCTCCAGACGTGACACTTGGCATTCCTTTCGGTTACTGGCCCAACACGTACTTATGTAAAGAAAACCTGTTTTCACTTTGTCATTGTGGTATTGTGTGTAGATTGATGAGGAAAACAATTAAGGTAATCAATTTTAGAATAAGGCTGTAACGCAACAAAATGTGGAAAAGTCAAGAACGCACTGTAGTAAATCAGGCTTCCCTAACTTGTGCCCCACGGTCTGAATTTGGCAAAAACATTGTGTGAAATTGTCATTGTTGGAAGTAAAGTTAGTAAAAAAATATCCACCAGGAAATCGGCTCCAAGTGATTTTAATTTAAGGAATCTGTTCCCAAGTATCCCAGGCATAATAGAGAATCACGAAGTGATCGTATACAAACGTAAGGAAGGTTTGAAATTATTATGTTTTAGTAAAACATGATACCTATTTGGGCTTTTTGCAGTCAATTTGCAGTATACAAATGATTTGTAATTATGTTACAGCCCCACGACCTTCCGCTCAAGAAGAAATTGGCCCGTGGCTGAATCTATTTGATGATCCCTGTAGTAAATATTTGATAGGCATTGTCCCTTTATCTCACATCTTCTCTTGGTCCTCTACACCTTTTAGATACACACTACAGATTGTAAGAGAGCCTTTATGTCACATTCCATGTACATTGTCCGCCTGTTCTGAAATGCTGTAACTTTTTGTATGGCAATTTCCCCCATAATAACATATGCGGACCAAGAATACCAACTGCATGGACTATAGATGCTGTGCAGCAGAAATATTGGCCAGTCGTGTGGAATGCAAAAAGGGTTGTATGTTGTTTGTGATGCCACTGTCACTGCATCAATATGACGGGACGCTCTGGGTAAGTGAAAGGTACAATAGAAAATTAATGAGACAGATTGGCCCTGAGGCAAAGTAAAAGCTGACAGAACAGTGAAAAAACAAAAGCCAAGACAAAGTGAAGGGAACTAAGGGAACACAGCCATTAAAATGCCAGGACTTTTCTGTCATCTGCAGTGGGTAGGAGGGTTCAGCCACTGATTAGACATACTGGCTGACAGTGCGTCTGTCAACATGAATTAACTTTTAAGTTTTGTGGTGACAAAGTTAAAGAAGTCTGGGGTTGATAGAAATAGATTCCACAGGGCTTACTACTTCAAAAATAACTGAACTGGGAGATCAGGAAAATGTCATAAAACAAGCCCATTGTTATTCTATAATCTACACTGTACAGTATATAAAAATTGTCTCGTGCTTCTGAAATATTGCAGCAACAATGACACTTTAAATTCAGTTTATAACCTAGGCCAGTGGTTCCCAACCAGGGCTACTAAGACCCCTGGGGGTACTTGACCTATGCACAGTGGGTACTCATGAGACCATAGGCTTACTGGTAAAATGCACATGAGGGGGTACTTCAGGGTTACTCTGGACAGAGCAAAATTCTATTAGTGGTACAGTAACTGAAAAAGGTTGAGAACCACTGACCTAGGCGATTATCCTTTTTATGCTTCATAAGAACATGTATGTATTCCAACTTTGTAATTTACTCCAGTCGACGAAATCAGTCCCAAGGAATGCAGCTGCAGAGACTAGGATAAAACACTTTCAAAGAGGGTGGTTAAACTAGCCTACCGTCTTTTAAACAGCATATTAGCAACATTCACTGTTTAATTTTACCACTGGGCACAGACTTTATTTTAACATCTAGTTATTGATTTGCATTTGGTTGAGTTGTCAACTAACATGAATTCAGTGTGAAATTAACAAAACATGTCACCATGTCATTGGATTTGAGTTAAAAGATGGGTGAAAAAAAATATGAAAAAAATCCCTGATTACTTTTTGCAAATTTAACCAGTTTTCCACGTTGATTCAATGTCATCACATTACCTTTTTGTGTTGGAATGATGTGGAAAGAACGTTGATTAAAACAGTTTTGGCCCAGTGTGTTGTTTGCTTTTGAGAAAGTATTATTTAAATATTTTTCAGATGGCTGAGCAGTTAATGATTGAGTCTTGTAATTGCTTATGTTTAGAGACACCCCATTGCTTTCAAGATGAGGTTTACGGCTTCGTAAGAAGCAACAATGTCTTCCAGGCAATTAACAAGACCCACTTCCCGGAGCGGGGAGAGATGTTCTGAAACCAACCCATCAGGGGAGCGGCTGATGGAGATGATGACGATGTTGTAAACGACTTCCCAAAACAGGGCCAGCACCTGTGCCTAGCTAAATGACTACCAAGGGATTTTTGTGGAGGGCCTCTTTTTGGAGGGCCACCCACGAACTGTACTTACTCAGGACTCAACCTACTGACCTGCACAGATCAGAGATCGGCTTGAAGATCAACAAAGGAGGAAGGAAGTAAACTAAAGCTGTTGTTGTCAGTTGTTTAACCCCAGCCCAGTAGAGCTTGTTCTGTCATGTCTGTATAGATACAGTAAGTCTTGACACATCTCTTCATGCTCCCCTCTGACCTCCACCTTATCCCCCTCACCAATGCCCCTGAAAGGTGCTTGACAAGATGAATCACTCTCATCCATGTCACTGGATGACTTTGGGCTATCGGGGGCAGGTTGGTCAGTGATGGTCAGGCTATTGCCTCCAGAGGGATGACGATTCATTTGAAAAACCCACCCTGGAACCTATAAGGCCAGAATTGAAGGCACAAGACAAGTTATATGTGTTATGATCGCTGTTTCTCCAAAAGTAAATAACATAAAACACTGAGTCTCAACTAGCCACCTGGCCCTTTTAATAGCTGGGCAACCGCACACATAAAAAGCTGTTTACAATAAATGCCGGGTCTAAATGAATTGTTTACAAGGTTTCCTTTAATTATCAGGAATTATTTACAAGGTTTAATGTTTGATTTGTTACATAAAATAATTCAGTAATGAAATGATGGTAATCATCCATTTTTATCGGCAGAAAGAAGCTGCTAGCTTTTGGCTGCTACCACTTGAGAACTGCTAGCTAACTGACAAGTACAAAAATAACCTTGGGAGTACAGAACCCTAGAAATCGTCCGAAAGTAAGAACTGCTGAAAATGCACTGTCTAAGAAGATAATTTATTTTGTCAATTTATTGTTATTTTTTTAAACAAAGGAAACATGACAACGTGTGTAATGATAACACATTAGTGCAGGAAATAAAGAAAATGATAAAAAAATTCTGCAAGTGAATGCTGGAATTAAACAATTAACTATGCAAATTAGCAAAAGCTGTGTGCATTAAGGAAACACACACAATCTTCTTAAAAATACATTTCCTTTCCACACTGACCATATAATGTGGAGAGCTGAAATCTCTTCATTTTTATTAGAAGTCACATCTGTATCAAATACCCTCCTGGTTTAATTAATGGCTGGCTGTGTAAGCTGATCCTCTACATTTACGGTCTCTCCTAAAAGGATTCAAAGAAATCTCCTTGATCCAGGCTAAAGCAGGGAAGGTCACACTGCAGAAAATACACCACATAAACTGGACCTCTCCTCTCGTAGAGGGATGGAGGGATTTACAGACTAAGGCAAGGAAAATGGACAAAATGTACCTTTTCAGTACTACGTTGTTCTTGAACCGTCATTATAAATTATTGATGGAAATTGTTGTACACACACACAGCATTGAATTAGGAAAAAACTCAGCAGTATGTCCGTCCAAAAAAGGACAGGGCATTACATATTCCACCCACACACTCTGTGCCAGTGGGAAACTCACTACACTGGGCATCTCCCCTGTTGAGAAGATACACTATTACGAAACTCTCGCTTTAACACCCAGTGTCGAACATTAGTAATCAAAGAGCCACTAAGCAACTGCTTCAGCACTAACTATGGATATCAGTGTGAGAAGCTTGTCAAGGGTCTATTCCAGCTTGTAAGTGTAGGGAATAATCCAGAAGCGTCTATGTTTTCACTCATGACCTGATTTTCCCACCACATTTCAAAACAGTCAATATTTCATGAGCGTTGTAAGAGAGGATGCAGAGAGCAATATTTACAATACGGCAATAGCTACCCACATAAAACGTACTACACTATACAATATATTTATATAGAATTATGTAGTAAACTGTAGTATACTGTAGAATCCTATACTACACACTGTAGTGTCCCTCAATCGTGTAGTGCTTACTATAGAATTTTGTAGTATACAGTGTAGGATACCATAATACGCACTGTTGTATCCCTCGATCACATTGTGCTTACTGTAGAATTGTTTAATTGATTGGACTGCTAGAGAACTTCACTGCTAACTACTAGCTTTGCCGATGCTGTTTTCATATGAGCATGCTGTCTTTGGGGATCTCATGCCAAGGATTTCCTCTGAGGTTCCCCATTGATCGTATAGTGCTTACTATGGAACTTTGTAGTATGCTGTAGAATACTATACTCCACACTGTAGTATTCTGTGATTGATTGATTGACCACTGCTACTCTAACTCCCTTTGGCAAATCTGACCATGACTCCTTCTTGTTGCTCCCCTCCAACTCCAAAAGTAAAATAACTTGCTCTAACTTTAACAGTTAAGACAAAAGGTGTTAACCATGTACAAGATTTCCAGCAACACAAACAAAAAATGCCTAAAATACAATAAAACAGAATAAGAAGAATAACAAATCCATATTTAGTAAGCAATAGCGGCAGGTATCATTATGTCAACAATTTACATGAATAATAGTCAGATTTGTTGATTTAGTCATTGGACCATTATACCCTGAGTGCAGAATTAGTGACCAACTATCTGAATTCTGAAAGGCTAATGCAAGAAGACGAAAACAATAGAGGCAAAACACAAGTGTCACATTTTGAAGAATTTCTGCCACTAAAACAGGTCTCGCCTGTGCTTAGGTCTATCCAACGCTGGTCTGACCAACCGAATTCCACGCTTCAAGATTGCTTCGGTCACGTGAACTGGGATATGTTCCGGGTAGCCTCAGACAATAACATCGAGTTATACGCTGACTCTGTGAATAAGTTTATTAGGAAGTTTATTGGAGATGTTGTACCCACTGTGACTATTAAAACCTTCCCTAACCGGAAACCGAGGATTTATGGCAGCATTCTGGCAAAACTGAAAGCGGAACAACCGCATTTAATTATGTCAATGAGACTGGAAACATGACCGAATACAAACAGTGTAGCTATTCCCTCTGCAAGGCAATCAAACAAGCAAAGAGTCAGTACTGAGACTAAGTAGAGTTGCAATTCAAAGGTGCAAACATGACACATATGTGGCAGGGTCTACAGACAATCACGGATTGCAAAAAGAAAACCAGCTCCGTCGCGGACATCAACGTATCACTCCCAGACAAATTAAACAACTTCTTTGCACGCTTTGAGGACAATAACGCGCCACCGTTACGGCCTACTAACAAAGACTGTGGGCTCATTCAACGTGGCTGGCGTGAGTTAACCCTCGCAAGGCTCTCCCAGATGGCATCCCTAGCCACGTCCTCAGAGCATGCCCATTCCAGCTGGCTAGTGTGTTTAAGGACATATTCAATCAATCCCTATCCCAGTCTGCTGTCCCCACAAGCTTCAAGTTGGCCACCATTGTTCCTGTTCCCAAGAAAACTAAGGTAACTGAACTAAATGGCTATCTACCGTAGCACTCACTTCTGTCATCATGAAGTGCTTTTGAGAGACTAGTCAAGGATCATATCACCTCCACCCTACCTGATAGCCTAGACCCACTCCAATTTTCTTACCACCCCCGTAGGTCCACAAACGATGCAAACACCATCACACTGCCCTATCCCATCTGGACAAGATGAATACCTATGTAAGAATGCTGTTCATTGACTACAGCTCAGCATTCAACAACATAGTACCCTCCAAACTCATCATTAAGCTTGAGACCCTGGGTCTCGACCCTGCCCCCAGATGGTGGTCCTGGACTTTCTGACGGGCCGCCCCCAGATGGTGAGGGTAGGAAACAACATCTCCACCCCGCTGATCCTCAACAAGGGCCCCTCCTGTACTCCCTGTTCACCCATGACTGCGTGGCCTCCAACTCAATCATCAAGTTTGCAGACGACACAACAGTGGCAGGCTTGATTGCCAACAATGACGAGACAGCCTACAGGGAGGAGGTGAGGGCCCTCGGAGTGTGGTGTCAGGAAAATAACCTCTCACTCAACATCAACAAAACAAAGGAGATTATCGTGGACTTCAGGAAACAGCATAGGGAGCACCCCCCTATCCACATTGACGGGACAGAAGTGAAGAAGGTGGATATTTTTAAGTTCCTCGGCGCACACATCATGGACAGACTGAAATGGTCCACCCACACAGACAGCATGGTGAAGAATGGCGTAACAGCCCCTCTTCAACCTCAGGTGACTGAAGAAATTTGGCTTGTCACCTAAAACCCTCACAAACATATACAGATGCACAATCGAGAGCATCCTGTCGAGCTGTATCACCGCCTGGTAAGGCAACGGCACCGCCCTCAACCGCAAGGCTCTCCAGAGGGTAGTGCGGTCTGCACAACGCATCACCAGGTGCAAACTACCTGCCCTCCAGGACACCTACAGCACCCGATGTCACAGGAAGGCCAAAAAGATCATCAAGGGCGCCAACCACCCGAGCCACTGCCTGTTCACCCCACTAGCATCTAGAAGGCGAGGTCAGTACAGGTTCATCAAAGCAGGGACCGAGAGACTGAAAAACTGCTTATTTTGTATGTGACTAATACAATTTGATTTTATTTGACTTTTTAAAAACAAATAACTCCACAAATGTGGATACAATGCGTTTAGAAATTTGTTGAGAATAACACCAAAAAAGTTTAAAAAATGGTTTCCGTTGTGGTCCTGGTTCAAATGTGTTACACATTTACAGCTAACCCACATGAAAAAATACTATAGTATACTATGGTCTACATGCTGTAGTATTATTATATATATAAACTATAGTATTCACTGTTTTCAGATTTCACGGTAGTATTCACTGTAGTGTTTTTACAGACCTGACTGTAGTATACTTTAGAATCTACTATAGTGTTTTTGCGGGCATGGCTTTAGTGTACTATAATATTCACTGTAGTGTTTTTACAGGCTTTACTCTAGTTTCTACTATAGTGTTTTTGCAGACATGACTGTAGTATATTGTAGGATTTACTGTAGTGTTTTTGTGGACATGACTGTAGTATATTGTAGTAACACCTTTAGACTAGGGTTAGCTAAAATGGCACAACTACCAGACTATGCCAGGTATTGTTTAATGAGAGGATCACCTCAACCAGAACGTAAGACACACAGGCTTGTGACAGGTCACTTATTGAGTGGGTCAACAGTTCTGAGCAATCCAGACAAAACCTTAGTAAAAATATAAAAATGTTAATACAATTGTAACATCTAACAGTAGACAGGTTAGGTTCTAGGCCCATTAAAGGGAAACATTACAGAGGAAGATATAAAGAACAAGCTAAGTGTATTAAAGCTTAGAAGATTAGGTTAGCTGGTTTGACACAGATAATAGGGTATGCTGTGTGGGAATAAATGAGAATGAATGAGAAAGTTGATGGATGGATTGGAATAAGTGTGTCTGACAGGGATGGAGGGTGGGTGGGAAAAGAAGGGAGGTTGGGACAAGCTTCTGTTGGGTGGGGAAACGGGGGGATAAACTGGCAGGTGGAGGTGGAGAGAGATACGTTTGGCTTGGGAGAGAGAGAATGAAGGATTGTAGAGTGGTTGTAGAGGGTGCAGCAGGTCAGCACTTCAGGAGTAAATGTCAGTTGGCTTTTCATAGCCGAGCATTCAGAGGTCGAGACAGCAAGTGCGGTAGAGCGAGAGAGAGAGAGGGAGAGTCGAAAACAGCAGGTCCGGAACAAGTTAGCACATCTGGTGAATAGGTCAAGGTTCCATAGCCGCAGGCAGAACAGTTTAAACTGGAGCAGCAGCATGAACAGGTGGACGGGGGACAGCCAGGAGTCATCAGGCCAGGTAGTCCTGAGTCATGGTCCTAGCTCTGGGAGCAGAGCGAGAGAGGGAGAGAGAGAGAATTAGAGGGAGAATACTTAAGTTCACACAGGACACCAGATAAGACAGGAGAATTACACCAGATATAAAAAGCTGACCCCAGCCCCCCGGCACATAGACTATTGCAGCATAGATACTGGAGACTGAGAAGTGGGGGTTGGGGGACACAGTGACGATGCCCCCGGACAGGGAAAAGCAGGCAGGATATAACCTCACAAGCCCGAAGGGGCGCAAGACCGGACAGGAGTTTACTTAAAGGCACCTAAAGGACTCAGACCGTGAGAAAGAAGATTCACGTCTGGAGGAAACCAGGCACCGATCAAACATCTCTGGAGAGACCTGAAAATATGCTCCCCCTCCAACCTGACAGAGCTTGAGAGGATCTGCAGATGTGCCAATCTTGTAGTGTCATACCCAAGAAGACTCGAGGCTGTGATCACTGCAAAAGGTGCTTCAACAAAGTACTGAGTAAAGGGTTTGAATACTTATGTAAATGTGATGTTTCAGTTTTTTATTTTTAATAAATTTGCAAACATTTATTTAAACCTGCTTTTGCTTTGTCATTATGGGGTATTGTGTGTACAGTAGATTGATGAGGAATAAAACCTATTTAATCAATTTTAGAGTAAGGCTGTAACATAAAAAAAAGTGAAAAAAGTGAAGGGGTCTGAATACTTTCCAAATGCACTGTATCAATCAAACAGGGTTTATTAAAAATAGAAACAAACATACAAGAACATGTTTCAGTATAATAACATAATGCAATAAAAATAAGATGTAGATGTATCAATATTGGGGGTTGATGCCAAAAAGGCTTTCAACCATCTTGAATGGCATTTTCCAGTCAATACTTTTGAAGCCTTCAACTTTCCAGCTGAAATAATAAATGTAATCCAAATAATATATAAATATCCTAAAGCAAAACTATACACAAATAGTACATTATCTGATGAAACTGCTTTAGAAAGGGGCACAAGACAGGGATGTCCTCTCTACCCTCTCCTGTTTGCACTGGCAATTGAACCGCTTGCAGAAATAATTAGGCAGGACCCAAATGTAACAAGTATCAGTATTGGTAAACATGAATATAAACAAAGTTATTTGTACATGATCTCCTGATAAACTGTACCTGACCAACATAGAAAACTCAATGCCCGTGGAAAAATACTGCAATCCTTTAAGTGGACCACAAAAAAATATTAAATACTTAGGTTGCTTAATGAGTGACAACAAACAACAAATATACTGAATAAAGATAACTTTATCCCATTATTCAACAATATGAAAGCAGATATATTTAAATGGAACAATCTTCCCATAAATCTTACAGGTAGAATAAACCTTTTCAGAATGGCATGGCTTCTAAAGTGTTTTCATTTACTCTCGGTAATACCAATTACTCCACTGAAGACATTATTTAAAAAGCATACTCAGCCATAACATACTTTATACTGTATGGGCAAATAAAACTCATATAATAAAAATGTACATTTTACATCTCCCTAAGTCTGAGGGTGGTTTAACCTTCCAGACTTGGAATTGTATCAACTCACCACCCAAGGCTTTTACTTCAGAAATATTGGTAGATGCACTAAAGATAAAAAATTGGTAATTGTTTAAAATGCACATGCTCACCCCCAGAATCTTTTCACATGTCTATTGTCAAAGGATAAAGCTAAGAACATTAACAATTTAATAGTTAAGAACACTATAACAATATGGAAGAAAATGAAACAATTTCTACATTAACCAATATTACAACACTATGGAATAATCCTTGGATACCTTTTCAGATTGCACAGATACATTGGTCCACATGGAAAACTAAAGGCATAGAAACCTTAAATGGCTTGGTAGTGGGAAATACATTTATTTCCATGACAGAAAAAAAGCAATTTTGGACTGACCAATGCAGATATTTTCATATACATGCAACATGCAAGATTCATATCACAAAATTTAGATTTGAAGTCTTTTGGACATTAGAGCAATCTTGAGGGAATCCTATTTGAGTCAGAAAATGATATTAATATGATAGGTAAGATATACAAAACCTTGCTGGGAGCCTATCCAACTGACAATCTCTTACAGTAGAAAAAATATAAACTATTGGAACAAAGACTTAAAAATAACTGATATTGGCACAAGACAAAGGGAATGTTGGAACATAACTAACACATTTCAGTTAACAAAAGTGCATGCTTAATCCAGTATAAACTAATGTATAGAATGTGTTATACAAGGGACAAAATTCACAAATTTTACAGCACAACGACAGAGTCATGTCTTAAGTGTAAAACTAACAATGACTCAATAATCCACGCCTTCTGGGAATGCTATAAAGTCCAAAAGTTATGGGCTGTCAGAAGTATTACAATGTACATTTGTTTTGCATGTTTCAAGACGTCATATGAGGGTGCAGTGAGATACCGATGGGTTGGACGATTCTCTTCTCGTCAATTATTTTGAAAAGAAAATATGAAACTTTAAAAAATGGAAAATCAACCAATCCACCGTTGTTAAGACAATGGAAACATCATACGCATCATTATCTAAATATTGAAAGAGTGTGGGTGACGGAGACAAATAATGGTGCAATTTGAGGATATGTGGCGGGAAACAGTGCAGGCACTGGAGATAGGAGTGAGAACAGGTGGGTCTGGGCAGGTGTGATGTTTGTATGTTCTCTTTTGTACGTATTGTTTAACCAGTTAGAGCTCTAGGGGCGCTATTTCATTTTTGGATAAAAAACGTTCCCGTTTTAAGCGCGATATTTTGTCACGAAAAGATGCTCGACTATGCATATTCTTGACAGTTTTGGAAAGAAAACACTCTGAAGTTTCAGAATCTGCAAAGATTTTGTCTGTAAGTGCCCCAGAACTCATTCTACAGGCGAAACCAAGATGATGCATCACCCAGGAATTAGCAGAATTTCTGAAGCTCTGTTTTCCATTCTCTCCTTATATGGCTGTGATTGCGCAAGGAATGAGCCTACACTTTCTGTCGTTCGCCCAAGGTCTTAGCAGCATTGTGACGTATTTGTAGGCATATCATTGGAAGATTGGCCATAAGAGACTACATTTTCCAGAGGTCCGCCCGGTGTCCTTTGTCTAAATTTGTGCGTAATCTTCAGGTGCAGGCATTTTCTCCTGGGATTCAGGAGAGAAAGCATGTTTCCAAGAACGATGTATCAATGAAGAGATATGTGAAAAACACCTTGAGGATTGATTCTAAACAACGTTTGCCATGTTTTCAGTCGATATTATGGAGTTAATTTGGAAAAAAGTTTGCGTTTTGAGGACTGAATTTATGGATTTTTTTTGGTAGCCAAATGTGATGTATAAAACGGAGCTATTTCTAATACACAAGGAATCTTTTTGGAAAAACTGAGCATCTGCTATCTAACTGAGAGTATCCTCATTGAAAACATCAGAAGTTCTTCAAAGGTAAATGATTTTATTTGAAGGCTTTTATGTTTTTGTTAATGTTGCGTGCTGGATGCTAACGCTAATGCTAACGCTAAATGCTAACGCGAAATGCTAACTCTAGCTAGCTACTTTTACACAAATGATTGTTTTCCTATGGTTGAGAAGCATATTTTGAAAATCTGAGATGACAGTGTTGTTTACAAAAGGCTAAGCTTGAGAGATGGCATATTTATTTCATTTCATTTGCGATTTTCATAAATAGTTAACGTTGTGTTATGCTAATGAGCTTGCTGATAGATTTACACAATCCTGGATACAGGGGTTTTTTCATAGCTAAACGTGACGCAGAAAACGGAGCGATTTGTCCTAAACAAATAATCTTTCAGGAAAAACTGAACATTTGCTATCTGAGAGTCTCCTCAATGAAAACATCTGAAGTTCTTCAAAGGTAAATGATTTTTTTGAATGCTTTTCTGTTTTTTTGTGTAAATGTTGCCAGCTGAATGCTAATGCTAAATGCTACGTTAGCCATCAATACTGTTACACAAATGATTGTTTTGCAATGGTTGAGAAGCATATTTTGAAAATCTGAGATGACAGTGTTGTTAACAAAAGGCTAAGCTTGAGAGCTAGCATATTTATTTCATTTCATTTGCGATTTTCATGAATAGTTAACGTTGCGTTATGGTAATGAGCTTGAGTCTGTATTCACGAACCCGGATCCGGGATGGGGAGATCAGAAAGGTTAAAAATGTATAAAAATATAACTTGTAAGAAAAGGAAATCAGGATCTGTATATAGCCTTTTTCCTCCTCACAACTATCTTAAAATGTTTTCCAGAATATGTTACACTTTCATCCCATAACTATTGAAGATACAGCTATGTGTTGAAGGTACAGCTAACTATTGAATGTTACAGCTATCTTTAGACAGATAGTGTGTACCCACCACTGAGGTATATAATTATAACCCACCCAAACTAGGCCTATCTGAACTTTGGAAACGATCAATGATATCACCAGGTAGCCTAATAGTATTGTTCTGGAAAAGACGTGTCCGTAATAGATTGCTAAACTTAATATGGATAATATGAACGTAGGTAGGCTACTGTTTTTGCCAGGCAAAACCGGAGAAAATTAAACCAGCGCTTTCTGGTCAATGGACATGTGCACCTGCGCCAATGCTGATGACTGGTCATTGGTCAACAGTCAAGACACGCAACTTTTTGGTTCTGAAGCATAGATTAGACCTAAATGTTTTTAAAATAAGAACTTGGTGCAATGCCGTAGGCCTGTGTAAGTTACCAGATCGTATAATCAAAGCTATACAGTACATAAAAAATCCAAATGGTACGCTATATGTAGCCTTTTAAAATATCTACCCGCGAACCTTCTCACTGGCTAGCTCATCCAACGTGTGTTGATTGACAGTTTGCTGGTCCAATCAGAGGGCAAAGTGTGTGTCTCACTTGCTAGGCTGTTGCACTTTTCTTTTCAAGAGTGATGCTGGCATGCTGTGGCTACTGTCTCTGGCTGCTTGGAGAGTAATCCATGGAGACTGTACCACTTTGTGCATTGTCTCTACCGATTTTGCAGGTTTTCCTACTTACAAAGCATGTAGAGGTCTGTAATTCATGGATGAGCGATGTTCGAACGGCATAGGCAAGATGCAGTAGATGGTATAGGGTACAGTATATACGTGTACATACAGTGGGGAGAATAAGTATTTGATACACTGCCGATTTTGCAGGTTTTCCTACTTACAAAGCATGTAGAGGTCTGTAATTTTTTATCATAGGTACACTTCAACTGTGAGAGATGGAATCTAAAACAAAAATCCAGAAAATCACATTGTATTATTTTTAAGTAATTAATTTGCATTTTATTGCATGACATAAGTATTTGATCACCTACCAACCAGTAAGAATTCCGGCTCTCACAGACCTGTTAGTTTTTCTTTAAGAACCCCTCCTGTTCTCCACTCATTACCTGTATTAACTGCACCTGTTTAAACTCGTTACCTGTATAAAAGACACCTGTCCACACACTCAATCAAATAGACTCCAACCTCTCCACAATGGCCAAGACCAGAGAGCTGTCTAAGGACATCAGGGATAAAATTCTAGACCTGTACAAGGCTGGGATGGGCTACAGGACAATAGGCAAGCAGCTTGGCGAGAAGGCAACAACTGTTGGCGCAATTATTAGAAAATGAAAGAAGTTCAAGATGACAGTCAATAACCCTCGGTCTGGGGCTCCATGCAAGATCTCACCTCGTGGGGCATCAATGATCATGAGGAAGGTGAAGGATCAGCCCAGAACTACACGGCAGGACCTGGTCAATGACCTGAAGAGAGCTGGGACCACAGTCTCAAAGAAAACCATTAGTAACACACTATGCCGCCTGCTCAAGCCAGCGCATGTCCAGGCCCGTCTGAAGTTTGCCAATGACCATCTGGATGATCCAGAGGAGGAATGGGAGAAGGTCATGTGGTCTGATGAGACAAAAATAGAGCATTATGGTCTAAACTCCACTCGCCTTGTTTGGAGGAAGAAGGATGAGTACAACTCCAAGAACACCATCCCAACCGTGAAGCATGGAGGTGGAAACATCATTCTTTGGAGATGCTTTTTTGCAAAGGGGACAGGACGACTGCACCGTATTGAGGGGAGGATGGATGGGGCCATGTATCGCGAGATCTTGGCCAACAACCTCCTTCCCTCAGTAAGAGCATTGAAAATGGGTCGTGGCTGGGTCTTCCAGCATGACAACGACCCAAAACACACAGCCAGGGCAACTAAGGAGTGGCTTTGTAAGAAGCATCTAAAGGTCCTGGAGTGCTCTAGCCAGTCTCCAGACATGAACCCAATAGAAAATCTTTGGAGGGAGCTGAAAGTCCATATTGCCCAGCGACAGCCCCGAAACCTGAAGGATCTGGAGAAGGTCTGTTTGGAGGAGTGGGCCAAAATCCCTGCTGCAGCATGTGCAAACTTGGTCAAGAACTACAGGAAACGTATGATCTCTGTAATTGCAAACAAAGGTTTCTGTACCAAATATTAAGTTCTGCTTTTTTTTATAAATACTTATGTCATGCAATAAAATGCAAATTAATTACTTAAAAATCATACAATGTGATTTTCTGGATTTTTGTTTTAGATTCCGTCTCTCACAGTTGAAGTGTACCTATGATACAAATTACAGACCTCTACATGCTTTGTAAGTAGGAAAACCTGCAAAATCGGCAGTGTATTAAATACTTGTTCTCCCCACTGTATGTATACTGTAGTATACTGCAGTCTGACATATCAGTGGGCTTATTTTACTCAATGTTACAGTAATGTCATTTCATATTGAAAGAAAATAGATTATTTTAGATTACTGTAACCAATCATATCATATTTGTGAATCTTCTGCAGAACTGAGAGACGGCCAGGCCATGGTGGAAGACACCGGCTGTTCACACCAGAACAGGAGACTTTTATTGTGAACATGGTGGTGGCAAACAATACCATTAGACTACGAGAAATCCAGAACCACATAATTGCAGACAACACAATAACATTCACCAGGTGGGCTTGTCTACATTGGACCCTGTATTACAGCGCAACCGAATTCGGATGAAACAGGTTTACAGGGTGCCATTTGAGCGAAACTCAGAGGGTTAAAGAACAGTGCTATGAATATGTGCAAGTACTATACTGTGAATGTACTATCATATCAGCACTGTATAGACACATTACAGTACTGTAATCCAGTGTATTGTGCCTCCCCATATTGACTGCTCTAGGTCTATGCCACATATTGTCTTGTTGTCTGTTTCAGAGAGTCTTGGAGCTGGATGCCACTGCAATTCAGCATGGTTATATTTACATTGATGAGGCTGGCTTCAACCTAGCCAAAAGAAGGGGACGGGGACGGAACATTATTGGCGATTGTGAATGTCCCTGGACAGCATGGAGGGAATATCACCATGTGCGCAGCCATTAGGCAGCAAGGCGTCCTCCATCACCATGCCAACCTTGGTCCCGTCAACACCACCCTTCTCATCACTTTCCTGGACACACTACATGGCACCCTCATTCCAGCCGAGCAGAGGGTGGACCAGAGCAGCCCAGGTATGTTGTCATCTGGGGGCGACGTGAGTTTCTACCGGGCTGCAAAGGTCCGCAATTGGTTCGTCTACCACCCACAATTTATTCTATACCTCCCACCATATTCCCCATTCCTAAACCCAATTGAAGAGTTTTTTCGGCATGACGACGGAAGGTGTATGATCGCCATCCCCTCACACGCATGCCTCTATTCCAGGCAATGGAGGATGCATGTGGTGAAGTTGATGTGGGGGCTTTCGGTGGCTGGATCCGTCACTCCAGAAGATTCTATCCCCGCTGTTTAGCCAGGGAGAACATGATTTGCGATGTAGATTAGGTGCTGTGGCCAGAACAAAATAGGAGGCAGGATGCAGCCTAATGTCTTTAATTTTGCATGTGTTTTTGTGTTTATAGTTTTGAAAGTTTGAGCCACTTTCATGTTTAATTTTTGTACAGAAAACCCTTTATCTTACTGAATGTTTTTCCTGGTTTTCTCCTGTTGGGTATGGAAAGTGTTACTTTACAAAAAACAACTTTGCATTTTGGAAATAAATGACAATGTTTTTGCTACTGTATTGCATTTGTGTGTGTTTATTTATGTATATTTGAGTACGTATACATTACTGTAACAATATTTTACAACCGGCTACAGTGTAACATGGAAAATGCAAAAAGCATAAACCTACTGATGGGATATTCATAGTAGTGTTTTGTGCTGAGCACATCAGTGTGTTGTTGGTTGGTAGACAGATCTATTCATATAATGCGTGTGTGTCATTTTGATACAAAAAAAAAACATTTTGGAAAGAGAGAAAACCGTTTTGAATGCAGTGTTTGCTTTTGCTAGAGATTTGTAGAGCTGAATTTTGTTTTGTGTTTGTGGTTTTGTGTTTAGAGTTTTGGGAAAATGGGCCAAGGATTCAGCAAACATGTGGAAAAAAATTGTGGAAAACTGTAACAGCTGATTAATTGTGTATGTTCATTGCTGTTATTGCCCGTTATTATTTGTACCTTTCTATCTCATTTTAGATCAACTATACACAAACTAAGTCTCATTTCAAGACAAAAGTCATGTCAACAACTGTCTCTCATTCTCTGCCCTGTATCATCTCCATTACCTGAATCTATAAAGACTCTTAAACTGAACTGCATCTCTGCCTCCGCCACGGTAGATGGGCATCACCTTGACCCTCACCTAAACCTCAATCAGTTTCAATAATATTGTGTGACAGGTTATGAACCAAGCCTGGAAGGTCCTTTGGTTGTGTATATAGGCTGTACGGCATCGTTTCTGTTTGTTTATTTCAGTGAGCAACCATTTTGTGACCATGCTGCCTTTGAAGTAATGTTTGGTATATGGTCGATTGTTCTCAATTCTATGCGTGGAGTTTGACCATCGTTGACTTTATTCACGTGTGACAATATATAAGATGTTCATTATTTAAAGCCACTGCATAAAAGTCCTCCTGTTGTCACTTGGTTTGTTTTGTTTGTTAGGAGAGGCTTTGCTGGTTTGAGATCCAGGCAGTTATTGGCAGCGCCCTCCAAGAAGGTGACTGTCTTTTAAATAAACTCTTTTGTATTTTTTTTAATGTAAATGCAGTGGTAACCATTTATTTTCTACCATCAGAAGAACAGCATTGTTATTCACTGTTTTAGTCATCTTGTGAACTTGGTCAGCTGAATCTGAGAAAGTGCTGTTGCATTTCAGAAAGCTATCAAGTGGAAGTAACAGATCTAAGAAGTAATTTTGATGTACTCTTGTTAGTGTGTGTTATTTTTCTGTCAAACAAGCAAATCTAGTCCTCTAAGCTTTAATAATAATGTTTCCCTTTAATGGGCCTAGAACCTGACTAATGTTTAGAATATTCAGTGTTTGGTTTTCGCCAGACATAATGGGACACATCTATTTCAAAAAGTAGACTCAGGTTTTCCAACAAAGCACCTGGAAGCACCTGGATGATTATCAAGACTCTTGGAAGAATGTTCTAAGTACAGATGAGTCAAAAGTATAACGTTTTGGACAACATGGGTCCCAATATGCGTGGTGAAAACCAAACACTGCATTCCACAGTAAGAATCTCATAACAACAGTCCAGCATGGTTGTGGTGGTGTGATGGTTTGGGGATGCTTTGCTGCCTCAAGACATGGAAGACTTGCCTTAATAATAGAAGGAATCATGAATTCTGCTCTGTATCAGAGAATTCTACAGGAGAATGTCAGGCCGTCCGTCTGGAAGCTGAAGCTGGAGCGCAGCTTGGTCATGCACCAAGATGATCCAAAACACACATTCAAGTCTACATGAAAATGTCTAGAAAGCAACAAATCTGAAGTTTTGGAATGGCCTAGTCAAAGTCCAGACCTAATCTCTATTGAGATGTTGTGGCAGAACTTGAAACGAGCAGTTCTGCATGGAAGAGTGGGCCAAAATTCCTCCACAGTGGTGTGAGAGACTGATCAACAACTACAGGAAGCAATGGTTGGAGTCATTTCATCTAAAAGTGGCACAACCAGTTATTGAGTGTAAGGGGGCAAATACTTTTTCACACAGGGGCAAGTGGGTGAAATAAATAAGTATGTCGTTGTGGTGTTATTTGTTCACTCAGGTTCTCTTTATCTAATATTAGGTTTTGATTAAAGATAGGGCTTTGGTGTCATGTTCGTTTGTAGAGACGGACCAAGGCGCAATGTGATGTGGTTTCCACATAATTTATTATAAAGTGAAAAGTTAGCAAAAACAAACAATAAACAATAGAACAACAAGCTGTGACTAAATAGGTGCTATGTGCACTAACTCAAAACAATATCCCATAAAACACAGGTGGAAAAAGGCCTAAATATGATTCCCAATTAGAGACAATGATTACCAGCTGCCTCTAATTGGGAATCATACCAATCACCAACATAGAAAACAAAACTAGAACCCCACATAGAAAATATAAAGTAGGCTAACCCCCCAGTCACGCCCTGACCTACCTTACCATAGAAAATAAAGGCTCTCTATGGTCAGGACGTGACATGTGGTGGTCATGAAATTTTATCAATCGGTGATTGTCAAGCAAATAACTGCCAGTCTCATGGGAATTGACTGTTAATTAACATAAACACATTTAGCATCTCCTGGCTTCCAAACATAGCCTACAAGCCACTGATGCAGACCTTTGTAACATCCACATTTTAAAAAGTGTAATATATCCATGTAATATAAATCCATTATTTATTTTAGACAGGTCTAAAGAAGCATGATATGAAGAAAATGTAGCCTATTTACACAGATTAGCATACTCTGAGTTGTCCTTATGTTAGGCCCTGATCTTGCTATGGCTGTGGGCTACACTAGTTTATTTAGCAGACAAGATTTGCTTAGAATTCCATGGGCATTATTTTATATTATCCCTTCTCCCGGCTGCATGCCAAAGCGCCTCAATCACATGGCGCTCAGTCACATGATTGGGTCTTTCTCACAGGCTGCAAGTGAAGACCACCACATCCGGGACGCAACTGCACATGTCTTTATCAAATTCCTAGGCGCATTTTGAAGATGTTCGAAGAACTGTCCACATTTGCTTTTCATCAGCCAACAAGATGAGTAGGCCTAACAAACAGCAAAAGCACTATATCTACTATCCCACATAGTACAAAACATACCTATTCTATCCTGTGTGTCACGCCCTGACCGTAGATTGCTTTGTATGTTTCTATTTTTAGTTTGGTCAGGGTGTGATGTGGGTGGGTATTCTATTTTGTATGTCTAGGTGTTGTGTTTCTATGTTTAGGCCTGGTATGGTTCCCAATCAGAGGCAGCTGGTTATCGTTGTCTCTGATTGAGAACCATACTTAGGCAGCCTGTTTTCCCACTATGGGTGTGGGTAGTTGTTTTCTGTCTTTGCGTTGCTGCACCAGACAGAACTGTTTCGTTTGTTTTCCGCTTGTTGTTTTTGTTCTAGTGTTCAGTTTCTTTATTAAATTTACCATGAACACGTACCACGCTGCACTTTGGTCCTCTTCACCTTCTTCCACCTTCGAATATCATTACACTGTGCGAGAAATAACATTCTAAACATAGTCTGGGACAGTTGTGGGATGCGATAGATCCCAAATAAATACAACCACTAGCATCAAAAAATGTATATTTCTTAAGCAATGAGCTTAACGCAACAGATGAGAACGTTTAGCTTCAAATGTTGAGAAAGTATAAGGCTATTTCTTCACATTGTAAGCACAGCAATGCACACATGGCAGTAGGCTATAAGGTGTGCAACTATGATTTGAAAAAGTCACACAAAAAAGCATGCCCGTTTGCCTTAAACTGGGCTTGTTGTTATCCAAACCTTATCAACACACGTAGGCCTATGGGTCAGGCTACATGAGGTGTGCAACTACTAAAAGTAGCAAAAAAAGGCATAATTTCTTGCCTCACGCTGAACATCATTCACAAGTGATAATATATCATTCACAATTGATTATTGTCACCTATCAGACTGTTCTTGATTTAATCTTGTCTTTACATATGCTAAATAATAGATGTGTGAAATGTGTTTGTGGATGTAGAATGGACCATTATCATGCACCTGTCTCGAAACAGGGGCAGAAAAAAATAATCACACATGTCATCCATGCAGTTAAATAGCGAAGGGACGACACTTTTCCTGTGGTTCATTTTCATACCATTGAGGTAGGCTATATTTATATTTTAAAGAGATGTGCTTAATATTAGGAAAGATGAGAAATAAATGTAATAGGCCTCACCTATAGAAAGCTGATGGGAGCCTCCTCTGTTTAATAGAAGCCATCACTCTGTTTTCTCACGCTAATTGCATCGCCTCTAGAAATGTTGCGCAACATGAGCTCATGGGCTCTCATGAACTGTATGATTAGATTTTCGATTACATTTGCATTGATGTCAGAGTGACTAGAGGGACAATACAGTGCGGGTACAATACAGTACAGTCCTTATTAAAAATATGAAAAAGTAGAGAAAATTAAAAAGGAGGCAAATACTTTTTCACAGAAATGTATCACGTAGCACCAGCCTGTGTTTCTGCACTCTTTGTTGCTGGAGGTTTCAGACTGTGTAGTTGTGTCTCACTCTTAGGCGGCACAAATACTTCCCAGCAATGACAATTGCCACTCTACAAAGGACAAGCACTGGAACAATAAGGGTGAAAAGACCGGTTATGACCGATGAGAAATACTTTCTCTCTCGTGGCTGAGTAACAATACACCAGCGACAATATACTATAACTTTTGCTCAAAACATCCCCAGTATTTCCCCTCCAGTATTTCCTGTTGGCTGGACAGCATACTGCACAATACAGTAGCCTCCATTCCCTGAGTCAGCTACATGGCTCCCTATAGGCAGCTCTGGTCTGGTCTTGCCTCTCACCTGTCTCTGACTGACACTTATTACTTATTTGTAAACCTCTGATGCACATTTTCAGGTCTGCTGGAGCGTCAACAGCAGCCAAGACAGGACAATTACCCATGATCCTCGCTGGCTCCATGGGAGCGTTTCATCTCTCAGTCAGCGTGCTGGTGCCGCCCACACACCAAACCGTTATGCACACATCAAGACGACAGCAACGCCAAATGTTCCCATCTTTCCTTTTTTCCATTTGAAAAGGTCCCCTTTCACTTTATCTTCAGGTGCTGTGTTTGTGGCAAAGGGGGAATTATGACAGTTAATCAACATACTGTATATTTACAAGCATGACTGTTGGGTGACATCTAAAGCACCTTCCACTAATATGATTGGCAGGGGGCTTTCTGTGCATTCTATAACATGGTGCTGAGCTTTACAGTATTTTATTTTTTATTTTATTTAACTTTCTTTAACTAGGCAAGTCAGTTAAGAACAAATTCAAATTTACAATGACGGCTTACCCCAGCCAAACCCGGAAGACGCTGGACCAAACGGGCGGATGGGATACAGCCTGGACAGTAGGAACTCTCCTGGGGAGAGAAGCACTTAACGCCCCTATACTGTTACAGGGCACATGCGTCACATCATGAATCACAGACCTGTAGGAGAAATGACAGAGTGCTATTTACACTGACCCTGTCCTTTGCCTAGTTACTCACACAGCAAGGTCCTTTCAAGTTGAGGACTGCAGAGATCCATCACTTTCTTTTGTGTTTTATGTGTGCTTGTGTACATGTGTGTGCATGCGTGTGTGTGTGCGCATGTACTTACACGTGTGTGATAGCACGTTTGCATGATTCAGTTCTCAGATCCTAATAAATACTCACATTTAAATACTATATTTCCATGTGCATGTCCATGATCATGCAATGACCCCTGGACAGACAGTGAGGGTGGTGATAGGGGCGGAGATTAGATTGTAACTCTCTGGGATGCAAATTAACTGAGGGAGGATGGAGGAGAAGGGGGAGTAGAGAGAGAGAGAGAGAGATGTTCAGGATAAAGAGAAGGAGAAGGTCATATTCACACAAAGGGATCTTCAGCAAAGTTACTGAGCAGAAGTCTTTCCCCCGGAGAGCAGGGAGAGCAGAGAATCCCTTGTTCGTGTAACAGCAGCTGATCCTGTGGCTTCTGCTCTACTCTAGTGCACACTCTAGTGCGTACACACTAGCTACCCTCCTCTCTCACTCCCTCACTCGCTTCAACTCTCTGGCTTTCTCCTTCTCTCTCTCACTCCCTCACTCGCTTCAACTCTCTGGCTCTCTCCTTCTCTCCCTCACTCCCTCACTCGCTTCAACTCTCTGGCTCTCTCCTCTCTCTCTCTCTCTCTCTCTCACTCCCTCACACGCTTCAACTCTCTGGCTCTCTCCTCTCTCTCTCTCACTCCCTCACTCACTTCAACTCTCTAGCTCTCTCCTTCTCTCTCTCACTCACACTCTCGCTGAGCTCTAACCGCTTGGATACAGTGCAGAGGACTTGGGGAGAGTGCTCTTTTCTTCTTCTGCGTTTCCTTCCCTCCTCTCTCCCTCGAGAGCTATTGATTTAGATCAATTCATTGGGATGAGGATGCGTTTGTGTTAAGCTGCAACAAAGGAAGAGTGCACAAGAAGCAACAGGGGAGTAATTGACTGCACAGAGAAACAGGAGACCCCCCCCCCCTTTACAGGCTCAACAAGGGTGAGTAGAGAACGCTGGTCTTAATCACTAGAAGTTCCCTCTTTCTTTCTCTCTTTTTGCTCTGTGCGGACTTGTTTTTGTGGACCTTAGCAAGGCATTTCAAAGTTTATATTTACATCCGTACATTGTCCTTTTCATAGTCCTTCAGGAGGACACAGACAGAGGTGTAACTTGCATGGCTTTGTTCGATACAGTTTTGAAGCCAAACAATACACTGGTTTCACATCATTGAGGGATGCCTGCCTCTTTTGTTGGGAGGAGTGAAGTTTCACTCTGGGTTGGGTACATGGTGTGCTCTCTGTTTCTCTCTCGTTCTCTGACATCCAGGTGGAGTGTTTTCTCTTCCATGGCAGCAGAGTAAGCTCAGTGTAAGAGACGCGAGGGTGGCTAGCTAGCTCTGTGTCTCTCAGCTCCCCCTTTAAATGTGAGGCAATTAAGGCCGATTGGCAGTGGCTGTTGGTGGGTAACTTGGAAACAGGCGCGTGGGGGAGCTTGGAGGCACATGAGAGGATTTAGAGAAGAGAAGGAGAATCCATTTGTACATCACATAAAGCCGTCTTCTCACTGACTAATGATTAGAATTCACACTTGTGTGTGGCGAAAGGACTTAAAAAGCTTATGGGCTTCCGTTGCCAATTTTTGTTGGAGTTATTAAACGTGGCCAGAGGCATCTTGTGTGGGTCTGCCTGTGTATGCATGTGTGCCAGCGTCTGCATGTGGGTGACACTGTGTCGCTTTGGAGTGTTTTAAGGTAATGAGTCCATTAGAGCTAATGCACATCAACACACAGTGCTGAGCCTTCACTTCGAATGACTGCAAAGTAGGAAAGGATTCAGGGAGGGCACTGAGAGCACAACAATGGATTTGAGGAATGCATTTTATGCATGCTTGCAGAGTGGCTTTACACTGCAGCTCGCCTGTAGGTCCTTCTCTGAGAACACTGTTCTCTGACGTAGGGAAAGGGAGTCAATTAACAGGTCTATGTTATTATGAATGTACTCATTTCATTTTAACAAGGGACAGGATATACAGGATCACACACACTCAAGTTGGAACACGGGACAGTATTTCTTAGTGTGAACACATGGTGGAGGTGCAACAGCACAGTCATTCTAGACTCCTAGTGTACATAGTTTATTCTCTCTTATTGTCAGCACACCTTTCCCACCATGTGTGCGTACATACATATGTTTTGGACTGCTTATGGCAGTCATCTCCATGTGACTAAACCAATTCTGACCATTAGCCATTATCTCCACAACTAAAGTACCGTATGTGACCTTGTCACTGTCAGACACACACTGTTCTATTCTGCAGGGCCCTGTAAGAGGACAGCCCTGAGGACATTATCTGATGGGGTATTCAGCCCAGAGGAGGCTGGTGGGACGAGCTATAGGAGGACGGGCTCGTTGTAATGGCTGGAATGGAATTAATGGAATCATCATCAGTTCCTCTTGTCATATTAGTCATTGCATACCTAACGGCAGTCAAGACGTTTCCGGCAGTCATTCATACGTCAACGGAGTGCGCAGCTGAACATTGTACGCTGGAAAACACATGGTGTGTTATTTTTTTGTTATTAAAACAAAACCGCTAATGCAAATACCGAATACTGAATTCCGTGGCGCGGTTAGCTTTAAACAGCTAGGACCACTATTTCTTGTCCTGGAATCCCGCTTAACAGACAGGTTGAAGCCTGCTTGACTGAGACGCTAAGCTGCTAGCCATCAAGCTAACGATGTTGGTACTAGATGAGTTTTGCAATGGAGCCCTCTTTGTCTAGGAGAAATAAATTAATGGTTCCAACACTTCAGGAGCTGTATCGACTACGCTTTGTTCAGGGACAAACTGGATCACTCAGAGTTCCAATGCGGCAATTGTTTACTTGCCGAGGATTATAGGCTAGAGGTGGCTTCCTTGATCACGCAGGTCGCCAGCCTACTTAAGAAACTGGGGAAAACGCAGAGTGGAATTATTAAATTTTCTACCCAGGTGCCTGGACGGCGTTCGTTCTTGTTGGATGCATCTCCGCCTTGTCATTTGTCGTTATCCGACTGGCCGGTGTTGCACGGAGCTCCCCCATCTGATAGCGTAAACAAAGGAGCACAGCGGCCTCCCATAAAGCAGTCTACACTCCCAACAAGTAGCCCGAAGTGGATACAAACAACAAATAGTTTCGCCGCCCTGGAGCCTGATCTGTCTGCACCTTTGTCGCCGAGGGTGCCTGTGTCTGCAGTGCCTACTACTACGATTTCTAAGTCAACATCGTTTTCGGCTTTTCCATCTGTCAGAGGCCTTCACCAGGCGCCGGGAGCAATGGGCTCAAGTTATCCTGCCTCTCACCCATCCATAAAGGGTTCTCCAAATCCTATGAAGCATGAGAGTGGGCGGATTTCTTTGACATTCTCACCAGCCGTGATTTTGGGCAGCTCCATGGTAAGAAATGTGATGCGTTCCTGGAGCAAAAACAATGTTCTACCCCGGAGTAGATAATATTACAAGGCTGCTCCCAAATGTACTATGACAGGATATATAAATTGATTCTTTTTTTTCACCTTTATTTAACTAGGCAAGTCAGTTAAGAACAAATTCTTATTTTCAATGACGGCCTAGGAACAGTGGGTTAACTGCCTGTTCAGGGGCAGAAGGACAGATTTGTACCTTGTCAGCTCAGGGATTTGAACTTGCAACCTTCCGGTTACTAGTCCAACGCTCTAACCACTAGACTACCCTGCCGCCCCGTGTGGGTTTTAATGATGTTATGAAGGGCAGCTCTGAACAGTTGAAACTGGATTTTAAATAGCTGATTGACTCTCTGCTAGACACTAACAAAAGACCCATCATATCTGACCCTGTGCCCTCTCTGAATCGTGGCATTGAATGCTTTAGCAGGATTCTTTCTCTTCACAACTGGCTTGATTGTTGCAGCTCAATGGGTGTAACTTTTGTTGATAATTTCGATACTTTTTGGAAACAAAACACACTTTAAAGGAGGATGGGATCCACTCAAATCATTTGGGTTCCTGGATCCTTTCACAGCATTATAAGGCTGCGTTGAGAATGACTTGGTTTATCAATGACTCAAGCCCAGCTCAGCTAATCCCTTCCATTGTGACGCAGTGTTGGCATAATGCTTCAGCAAATGTACATTACACCAGAGGCGATGGTAGACACAATGTAAATAACCTAATTTATGTCCCTCTAACTGTCCTGAATGCCTCTGCTGATCCTACAACTATTGTATGCAGTAATCATGTGCCTTTGAACCAGATGTATACTGTCCATTGTGTGCAGCTCACCCTGCACTAACATAAATAACATGAGCATATCTACTTCTGCTAAGCTTCCCAGTAAAGCAATAAAAATAAGTAAGCATCTCAGTAGAAAAGTGCTCAAAATAGCCCACATTAATATATGAAACAACGGTCATGAAATCAATAATTTGCTAGTAACAGATGACATTCATATTCTGACTATCTCTGAAACTAACTTAGGTAATACGTTTGATGATACAGTGGTAGCAATACAAGGTTATAACATTTAGAGAAAAGATAGAAATGCCAATGATGGAGGTGTTGCTGTTTATATTCAGAACCACATTCCTGTAAAGATTAGTGAGGATCTCATGTTAAATACTGTTGAAGTAATATGGCTACGGGTTCATTTCCCTCACCTAAAGCCCATTCTGGTGGAAAGCTGCTATAGACCACCAAGTTCTAACAGTCAGTATCTAGATAACATGTAAAATGCTTGATAATGTATGTGAAATCAACAAAGAGGTATATTTTCTGGGTGATTTAAATATTGACTGGCTTTCATCAAGCTGCCCACTCAAGAAAAAGCTTCAAACTGTAAGTAGTGCTTGCAACCTGGTTCAGGTTATCAGTCAACCTACCAGGGTAGTTAAAACAGCACAGGAAAGAAATCATCACCTTGTACTGATCACACCTTTACTAAT
Source organism: Oncorhynchus mykiss (assembly GCF_057628025.1). NCBI lineage: Eukaryota > Metazoa > Chordata > Actinopteri > Salmoniformes > Salmonidae > Oncorhynchus > Oncorhynchus mykiss. The sequence continues at coordinate 63,269,836 of NC_143023.1, read as the reverse complement.
GCTGCAGAAATTAGCTTGAAAACAGTATCCAGATCCATCAGATGTAGTGATCACAATATAGTAGCCATATCTAGGAAAACCAAAGTTCCGAAGTCTGGTTCTAATATAGTGTATAAGAGGTCATATAATACGTTTTGTAGTGATTCCTATGTTGTTTATGTACAGTTGAAGTCAGAAGTTTACATACACCTTAGCCAAATACATTTAAACTCAGTTTTTCACAATTCCTGACATTTAATCCTAGTAAAAATTCCCTGTCTTAGGTCAGTTAGGATCACCACTTTATTTTAAGAATGTGAAATGTCAGAATAACAGTAGAGAGAATTATTTATTTCAGCTTTTATTTCTTTCATCACAGTTCCAGTGGGTCAGAAGTTTACATACACTCAATTAGTATTTGGTAGCATTGCCTTTAAATTGTTTAACTTGGGTAAAACATTTTGGGTAGCCTGCCACATGCTTCCCACAATAAGTTTGGTGAATTTTGGCCCATTCCTCCTGACAGAGCTGGTGTAACTGAAAAGGTTTGTAGGCCTCTTTGCTCGCACACGCTTTTTCACTTCTCCCCACAGGTTTTTGTATGGGCCTTGTGATGGCCACTCCAATACCTTGACTTTGTTGTCCTTAAGCTATTTTGCCACAACTTTGGAAGTATGCTTGGAGTTATTGTCCATTTGGAAGACCCATTTGCAACCAAGCTTTAACTTCCTGACTGATTGAGATGTTGCTTCAATATATCCACATCATTTTCCCACCTCATGATGCCATCTATTTTGTGAAGTGCACCAGTCCCTTCTGCAGCAAAGCACCCTCACAACATGATGCTGCCACCCCCATGCTTCACGGTTGGGATAGTGTTCTTCAGCATTTCTCCAAAAAGTATGATCTTTGTCCCCATGTGCAATCGCAAACTGTAGTCTGGCTTTTTCATGGCGGTTTTGGAGCTGTGGCTTCTTCTTTGCTGAGCGGCCTTTCAGGTTATGTCGATATAGGACTCGTTTTACTGTGGATATAGATACTTTTGTACCTGTTTCCTCCAGCATCTTCACAAGGGAATTTGCTGTTGTTCTGGGATTGATTTGCACTTTTCACACCAAAGTACCTTCATCTCTAGGAGACAGAACACATCTCCTTCATGAGCAGTATGATGGCTACGTGGTCCCATGGTGTTTATACTTGCATACTATTGTTTGTACAGTCGAACGTGGTACCTTCAGGCATTTGGAAATTGCTCCCAATCATGAACCAGACTTGTGGAGGTCTACATTTTTTTTCTGAGGTCATGGCTGATTTATTTTGATATTCCCATGATGTCAAGCAAAAAGGCATTGAGTTTGAAGGCAGGTCTTGAAATACATCCACAGGTACACCTCCAATTGACTCAAAGTATGTCAATTAGCCTATCAGAAGCTTCAAATTTTCCAAGCTGTTTTCCAAACTTCTGACCAACTGGAATTGTGATACAGTGAATTCTAAATGAAATAATCTGTCTGTAAACAATTGTTGGAAAAATTACTTGTGTCATGCACAAAGTCGATGTCCTAACCGACTTGCCAAAACTGACATTTGTGGGGTGGTTGAAAAACAAGTTTTAATGACTCCAACTTAAGTGTATGTAAACTTCTGACTTCAACTGTAAATCATATTTGTTGGTCAGTGGTGTGTTATGAGGAACAGACACTGCACTTGACACATTTATGAAATTGCTTATTCCAGATACAAATAACCGTGCACCTTTTAAGAAAATGTCTGTAAAAACAGTTAAATCCCCATGTACTGATGAGAAATTGAAAAATGTTATGGTTGAGAGGGATAAGGCAAAAGGTATGGTAAATAAGTCTGGCTGCACAATCGATTGGCAAACATATTGCAAATTGAGAAATCACGTGACTAAACTGAATAAAATAAGAAGAAACTACACTATGAAACAAAGATAAATTACATAAAGAATTATAGTAAAAATCTTCGGAGCACCTTAAATTAAATTTTGGGGAAAAAAGCAAACTTAGTTCCATCATTCATTGAATCAGATGGCTCATTCGTCACAAAACCAACGGATATTGGCCAGATTAGCAAATTTAGTCATAACATGCCAGCAACAAACACTGCCACTACACATCTAAGTATATCTGACCATATTATGAAAGACAAGCATTGTAATTTTGAATTCCGTAAAGTGAGTGTGGAAGAGGTGAAAAAAGTGTTGTTGTCTATCAACCAATACAAGCCACCGTGGGTCTGACAACTTCGGATGGAAAATTACTGAGGATAATAGTGGACGATATTGCCACTCCTCTTTGCCATATTTTCAATTTAAGCCTACTAGAAAGTGTGTGCCCCAAGACTTGGAGGGAAGCAAAAGTAATTCCGCTATCTAAGAATGGTAAAGCTCCCTTTACTGGTTCAAATAGGAGACAAATCAGCCTGTTACCAACTCTTAGAGAGTGTTTTTTAATTGAAGCCTCTCCAGCATAATCCAGGTAGAATCAGGAATTCCCCAGGGCAGCTGTCTAGGCCCATTAGTTTTTTAAATCTTTACTAGTGTGTCCATGTATGCGGATGACCCAACACTATACATGTCAGCTACTACAGTGACTACAAGGACTGCAATACTTAACAAAGAGTTGCAGTTTGTTTCAGAGTGGGTGCCAAGGAACAAGTTAGTCCTAAATATTTCTAAAACTCAAAGCATTGTATTTGGGACAAATTAAAACTTGGAATAACAGTGGTCAAAACATACTGATACAACAGAAGATGGGGAGAAGTATGTCCATAATAAAGCTCTGCTCTATCTTCTTAACAGCACTATGAACAAGGCAGGTCCTACAGGCCCTAGTATTGTCGCACCTTGACTACTGTTCAGTCGTGTGGTCAGGTGCCACAAAATTAACTTTTTTTTTTTTGCAGGGCAGCACAGCTGGCCCTTGGATGTACACAGAGAGCTAATATTCATAATATGCATGTCAATCTCTCCTGGCATAAAGTGGAGGAGAGATTGACTTCATCACTACTTGTATTTATGAGAGGTATTGACATGCTTAATGCACCGAGCTCTTTGTTTGAACTAGTGTATACCAAACAAGACATGCCACCAGAGGTCTCTTCACAGTCCCCAAGTCCAGAACATACTATGGGAGGCGCACAGTACCATGACTACATGGAACTCTATTCCACATCAAGTAACTGATGCAAGTTAAAAAAAACAGATAAAAATACACCTTATGGAACAGCGGGACAGTGAAGAAACACAAACATAGCCACAGATACATGCATACACACACACACACAATAACATATGCACTATACACACATGTACATAAGAATTTTGTACTGCAGATATGTGGTCGTGGTGGAGTAGGCCCCTGAGGGCACACAGTTTGTTGTGAAATCTGTGAATGTATTGTAATGTTTTTAAAATTGTATAAACTTCATTAATTCATTTTGCTGTACCCCAGGAAGATCAACCAAATGTATTCTTCCCAGAGGATCAATACAGCTGCATTAGACAAAGAACTTGTGCTTCACACAAGCACTGATATTTAACCCTTCCTCCTAAGCTGAGTCTCCTCCTACACATCTGTACAAACATTGTATCTTTACTGCTAGGCAGGGCCCTAAGTGATACAGGCCATAAACTTTTCTTTCTCCCTTAACGTGACCTGACCTGATCTCGACCCCCTTGATCACTAATCCATGGCTCTCTCCCCTTATCAGTGCCTGTCGCATGTGATCGCTACACTCAGTACATTCCAAGTTTAATTGCACACATCACATACCTTCCTCCTACAGAAAACCATTACCTTCTGATGTGGACCCTCTAACCCTAAGCACTCAATATTTCAATAGGATACCTGATAATTTTTTAATTACATTTTTTATTTAATTAGACAAGTCAGTTAAGAACAAATTCGTATTGTGCCGCTAGAGGTGAAATTCTTGGACCGGCGCAAGACGGACGAAAGCGAAAGCATTTGCCAAGAATGTTCTCATTAATCAAGAGTCTTGTTCGTTATCAAATCAAATCAAATCATCAAATCAAATTTTATTTGTCACATACACATGGTTAGCAGATGTTAATGCGAGTGTAGCGAAATGCTTGTGCTTCTAGTTCCGACAATGCAGTAATAACCAACAAGTAATCTAACTAACAATTCCAAAACTACTGTCTTGTACACAGTGTAAGGGGATAAAGAATATGTACATAAGGATATATGAATGAGTGATGGTACAGAGCAGCATAGGCAAGATACAGTAGATGGTATCGAGTACAGTATGTACAAATGAGATGAGTATGTAAACAAAGTGGCATAGTTTAAAGTGGCTAGTGATACATGTATTACATAAGGATACAGTCGATGATATAGAGTACAGTATATACGTATGCATATGAGATGAATAATGTAGGGTAAGTAACATTATATAAGGTAGCATTGTTTAAAGTGGCTAGTGATATATTTACATCATTTCCCATCAATTCCCATTATTAAAGTGGCTGGAGTTGAGTCAGTGTCAGTGTGTTGGCAGCAGCCACTCAATGTTAGTGGTGGCTGTTTAACAGTCTGATGACCTTGAGATAGAAGCTGTTTTTCAGTCTCTCGGTCCCAGCTTTGATGCACCTGTACTGACCTCGCCTTCTGGATAATAGCGGGGTGAACAGGCAGTGGCTCGGGTGGTTGATGTCCTTGATGATCTTTATGGCCTTCCTGTGACATCGGGTGGTGTAGGTGTCCTGGAGGGCAGGTAGTTTGCCCCCGGTGATGCGTTATGCAGACCTCACCACCCTCTGGAGAGCCTTACGGTTGAGGGCGGAGCAGTTGCCGTACCAGGCGGTGATACAGCCCGCCAGGATGCTCTCGATTGTGCATCTGTAGAAGTTTGTGAGTGCTTTTGGTGACAAGCCAAATTTCTTCAGCCTCCTGAGGTTGAAGAGGCGCTGCTGCGCCTTCTTCACAATGCTGTCTGTGTGAGTGGACCAATTCAGTTTGTCTGTGATGTGTATGCCGAGGAACTTAAAACTTGCTACCCTCTCCACTACTGTTCCATCGATGTGGATAGGGGGGTGTTCCCTCTGCTGTTTCCTGAGGTCCACAATCATCTCCTTAGTTTTGTTGACGTTGAGTGTGAGGTTATTTTCCTGACACCACACTCCGAGGGCCCTCACCTCCTCCCTGTAGGCCGTCTCGTCGTTGTTGGTAATCAAGCCTACCACTGTTGTGTCGTCCGCAAACTTGATGATTGAGTTGGAGGCGTGCGTGGCCACGCAGTCGTGGGTGAACAGGGAGTACAGGAGAGGGCTCAGAACGCACCCTTGTGGGGCCCCAGTGTTGAGGATCAGCGGGGAGGAGATGTTGTTGCCTACCCTCACCACCTGGGGGCGGCCCGTCAGGAAGTCCAGTACCCAGTTGCACAGGGCGGGGTCGAGACCCAGGGTCTCGAGCTTGATGACGAGCTTGGAGGGTACTATGGTGTTGAATGCCGAGCTGTAGTCAATGAACAGCATTCTCACATAGGTATTCCTCTTGTCCAGATGGGTTAGGGCGGTGTGCAGTGTGGTTGAGATTGCATCGTCTGTGGACCTATTTGGGCGGTAAGCAAATTGGAGTGGGTCTAGGGTGTCAGGTAGGGTGGAGGTGATATGGTCCTTGACTAGTCTCTCAAAGCACTTCATGATGACGGAAGTGAGTGCTACGGGGCGGTAGTCGTTTAGCTCAGTTACCTTAGCTTTCTTGGGAACAGGAACAATGGTGGCCCTCTTGAAGCATGTGGGAACAGCAGACTGGTATAGGGATTGATTGAATATGTCCGTAAACACACCGGCCAGCTGGTCTGCGCATGCTCTGAGGGCGCGGCTGGGGATGCCGTCTGGGCCTGCAGCCTTGCGAGGGTTAACACGTTTAAATGTCTTACTCACCTCGGCTGCAGTGAAGGAGAGACCGCATGTTTTCGTTGACGGCCGTGTCAGTGGCACTGTATTGTCCTCAAAGCGGGCAAAAAAGTTGTTTAGTCTGCCTGGGAGCAGGACATCCTGGTCCGTGACTGGGCTGGATTTCTTCCTGTAGTCCGTGATTGACTGTAGACCCTGCCACATGCCTCTTGTGTCTGAGCCGTTGAATTGAGATTCTACTTTGTCTCTGTACTGACGCTTAGCTTGTTTGATAGCCTTGCGGAGGGAATAGCTGCACTGTTTGTATTCGGTCATGTTACCAGACACCTTCCCCTGATTAAAAGCAGTGGTTCGCGCTTTCAGTTTCACGCGAATGCTGCCATCAATCCACGGTTTCTGGTTAGGGAATGTTTTAATCGTTGCTATGGGAACGACATCTTCAACGCACGTTCTAATGAACTCACACACCGAATCAGCGTATTCGTCAATGTTGTTGTCTGACGCAATACGAAACATGTCCCAGTCCACGTGGTGGAAGCAGTCTTGGAGTGTCTTGGACTGCCTTGTTCAGGGGCAGAATGACAGATTTTTACTTGTCAGCTCAGGGATTCGATCTAGCAACCTTTCGGCTACTGGCCCAACTATTTAACCCTTCCCCAAGTTTAGGAGGTAGTACCCAGATTCCAGCACTTCTAAGAGTGCATGTTGTTGGTTTTAAGTCGTTCCCTGTCTTTTCTTAGCGAATTATCTCGATGGTTTCTTTATAGATGTCGTGCTATCTGTGTTTATGTTGTGGTAGACCTATGGTGTTGATAACCTGTCTGTGTTGATAACCTGTCTGTGTTGATATAGCCCTATTCAATTGTAGAGGTGGCCTGTCATATCGGAGGCTTTTCAGAGAGTTCGTTTTTGGTCACCCTTTAGCGTAAATGTCATTCCTGTTCATCGTTTTAAGTTTGTACACTGCAATATTTAATATTCACTTTGCTGATTACATACTTTAATAAAGTGGTAACTATTTAAACTTTGGGATTTGCATAGGCTCTTGAAGGAGTTTATACACCTTTGTTAGCCTCATTGAAGGTACAAAACTGTCAGTGTTCAACCTAAACATGTGATGACAATAAAACAGAACAGAACAGAACAGGAATAACATTTAATCTAACGGGTAGCCAAAAAATATGTATCTTAAAGCCACACCCCCTACTGAGCCACACATCCACTCCAGGTTTCCTCCAGGAACCTGCTGCTACATTAAACCATTAAAGGTTCCTCCAAGAACCCCTCAACTAACCAAAGGTGCAAATTTGAACCATTGACTAGGAACTCCAGGATTCCTCGAGTCACCACTAATTCTAGGAATGCACAACGGCTTTAAATGGTTAGTACATGCAGATGTCTGTTTCCAAACTCATTGAACTCATCATGGTTCTTAATATACTGAATATTCATCAGCCTTATCTAGTTATAAAGTTATCTATTTCTGCATTGAGTTCACATGGAGTTCCCCATCTCTGGGCTGAGTCTCTCTCTCTTTCACTCTGACTGACAGAGGCAGGCAGACAGCCTCAGTCTCATACAGTCAGCAGCCGGTTGGTTCCTTGATAAGACTCTGGCTTTGCTTTTGATGCTCCCCCTTATCCAATTCCACTCAACAGATTAATATCTCTAGCAGGAGCCTAACAAGAGTTCATGTGGAATATACTCTCATCTCATCTGATCGCTCATCAGCGGTATTGTATGTATCTGCTGGGGTTGAGGCCCCACAGGGCCCCATATACAAAAGCTGTAATCATTAGACGCCAGAGGCACTATGCCAGCTGTTACACTGTCAAGTGTAATGTCTGATAGGACTACATGAAGCTTTATGCCCCCTGTTTACTGCAAACTGTGTCTGCTCAATGGATAAAACAAAGCACAATGGAAGCTGTTCTCTGTTGTTGTTTACTCCCAATAAAACAACACTTCGTTCATTATACCGAATTGTCAAAAGTGTTGTTTTGTTTGTACTCACCCTTTACAACAATGTCATTCCAGCAGTATTCACATTAACATTATTAGTGGATGGTGTTTTTTGGGATAAGTCAACCGACAGAAGGGCATTCTCTCTCTAGTGTTGTGTATCTAAAACCTGAATTTAAAAGCAGGAATAAAAAAATAAAGAACATGATGTTGAAATTCAGAGACATTTTCACCCACTGGCTGTTTTGAATACGAATGTGCTGTGTGCTTGTGTGCTGTCACTCTGTGTATAGAAGTGCATCTTTGGGTCAGCATAAATGTGGGGAAACATCACATCAATTTGAAATGCTATATATACTACCTGGCTATGGAAGTATTGACCTATTGATAAACAATATTTCTATTACAATAATGGCTGTACTTTGCTAGATGGCACATAAAAACTGTGCTAATATTAGTAGTATTGAAGCCTCTGCATAATAACACTATCAGACCGAGAGAGCAATTAGTCTGTGATTGGCATTGAATCAGCATGCCACTGATCATGCTCCTACCATTGGCAAAATGTCTTGATCCAAACTACACATACAGTGGGGCAAAAAAGTATTTAGTCAGCCACCAATTGTGCAAGTTCTCCCACTTGAAAAGATGAGAGAGGCCTGTAATTTTCATCATAGGCACACTTCAACTATGACAGACAAAATTAGAAAAAAAATCCAGAAAATCACATTGTAGGATTTTTATGAATTTATTTGCATATTATGGTGGAAAATAAGTATTCCACATCAAGTAACTCAGGCGAGCAGTAAAATCGGATAAACCCCCCCCCCAGATAAAACACCTCATAGCACAACGTAGACTGTGAAGAGCCAAACACATTGACACACACACACACGTTGTAATATTGTTGTATTGTAGATTTTTAATTGTACATTCCTAGTGTATCACCAAAGATTTATGTAAAAACAAAATCCAATGATAAAGCCTTGCGTTCCTATTTTTGGTATTTGTTTCGCTCTGTTGACGGTAGGTGCACTTGATTCAGCAGCCCATTTTGAACCATTTCATGTGTCTGAAGTTAGATCTCCTGGTCTCACTCAAGATGTCATAAAAAAAATGCAACCCCGTCCCCTTGTACTGTAAAATAAATGGAGCACCCTCCCCCTCGTAGAATTATCTCAACATAATGTTTACGACCACATATAACAATAACAACTGTAGCGAACCTGTGTTTATAAACATGGATATTGACTTGGCCACTTTTGTGGCACAGTCGATGCCACGCAGGGCTATGAGCCAGAAGGTTGAGGGTTCACCAACCACCACAGACGAGCTCAGTCTCCCTGCCTGTTTCATTACACTACAATCAGAGCTGGCTGCAGACAATGATCAGCTAGAGGGTAATCAAATGTTCAACATTATGATGCCATATTTATAATTATATAAAATATATGCAACAAATGTTCCACCAACAGGTTTCTGTGTCTATGCACCACACAACCAATAGACAAAGCATACCGACTTCGAGCACTTCAACATCATGGTTTGGGTTTTCACCACCACAATAAATAGTCTAAGTCAATCTCAATAAAAATAAAATACACCCCTCCCCCCCTTGTAGGCTTACCCAGTATCAAAGGCTTGGCTTGACAATCTCCGGATGTTATTAAACTTTTTTGTGTTTTGTAACATGTCTCTTTCCAATCATCAGTTGGCAGATGCACAGTTTGGATTGATCAATCGATTTTATTTGTCAGTAAAAAATAAATAAATACAGTATATACACAAAAACATTTTAAGTGACCGGGGCTGCACAATAGAGTTAGAGTACTTGTTTCCATTGTGGTCCCTTTTTTCTTTTTTTTTCTTTACATAAATACATACAATTACACAGATACAGACACATCACAGATACAGAGAGATAAAAAGAAATGCTCAACCTCCAGATGAGTATGAGGGGAGCGTTTAAGTACAATTCTTACAAGCTTGTTTGGCTAAGGGCTTATTCTTTAGATGTTTGGGGCTGCTGGTGAACAGTGATGTGCAGGCATAATCAAAGTGAACTTTGAAAGTTTCTTCAAGTGCAGTCGCAAAAACCATCAAGCGCTATGATGAAACTGGCTCTCTTGAGGACCGCCACAGGAAAGGAAGACCCAGAGTCACCTCTGCTGCAGAGGATGAGTTCATTAGAGTTACCAGCCTCCGAAATTGCAGCCCAAATAAATGCTTCACAGAGTTTAAGTAACAGACGCATCTCAACATCAACTGTTCAGAGGAGACTGCGTGAATCAGACCTTCATGGTCGAATTGCTGCAAAGAAACCACTACTAAAGGTCACCAATAAGAAGAAAACACTACTAAAGGACACCAGTAAGAAGAAACCACTACTAAAGGACACCAATAAGAAGAAAAGACTTGCTTGGGCCAAGAAACACGAGCAATGGACATTAGACCGGTGGAAATCTGTCTTTGGTCTGTTGAGTCCAAATTTGAGAATTTGGGTTCCGACCGACCTTTGTGAGATGCAGAGTAGGTGAACAGATGATCTCAGCATGTGTGGTTCCCACTTTGAAGCATGGCAGATGAAGTGTGATGGTGTGGGGGTGCTATGCTGGTGACACTGTCAGTGATTAATTTAGAATTTAGGGCACGCTTAACCAGCATGGCTACCAAAGCATTCTGCAGCGATACGCCATCCCATCTGGGTTGGGATTATCATTTGTTTTTTAACAGGACAATGACCCAACACACCTCCAGATTGTGTAAAGGCTATCTGACCAAGAAGGATTGGGATGGAGTGCTGCAGCAGATGACCTGGCCTCAACAATCACCTGCTCTCAACCCAATTGCGATGGTTTGAGATGAGTTGCACCGCAAAATAAAGGAAAAACAGCCAACAAATGCACAGCCTACAGTGCCTTGCGAAAGTATTCGGCCCCCTTGAACTTTGCGACCTTTTGCCACATTTCAGGCTTCAAACATAAAGATATAAAACTATATTTTTTTGTGAAGAATCAACAACAAGTGGGACACAGTCATGAAGTGGAACGACATTTATTGGATATTTCAAACTTTTTTAACAAATCAAAAACTGAAAAATTGGGCGTGCAAAATTATTCAGCCCCTTTACTTTCAGTGCAGCAAACTCTCTCCAGAAGTTCAGTGAGGATCTCTGAATGATCCAATGTTGACCTAAATGACTAATGATGATAAATACAATCCACCTGTGTGTAATCAAGTCTCCGTATAAATGCACCTGCACTGTGATAGTCTCAGAGGTCCGTTAAAAGCGCAGAGAGCATCATGAAGAACAAGGAACACACCAGGCAGGTCCGAGATACTGTTGTGAAGAAGTTTAAAGCCGGATTTGGATACAAAAAGATTTCCCAAGCTTTAAACATCCCAAGGAGCAAGGATAATATTGAAATGGAAGGAGTATCAGACCACTGCAAATCTACCAAGACCTGGCCGTCCCTCTAAACTTTCAGCTCATACAAGGAGAAGACTGATCAGAGATGCAGCCAAGAGTCCCATGATCACTCTGGATGAACTGCAGAGATCTACAGCTGAGGTGGGAGACTCTGTCCATAGGACAACAATCAGTCGCATATTGCGCAAATCTGGCCTTTATGGAAGAGTGGCAAGAAGAAAGCCATTTCTTAAAGATATCCATAAAAAGTGTTGTTTAAAGTTTGCCACAAGCCACCTGGGAGACACACCAAACATGTGGAAGAAGGTGCTCTGGTCAGATGAAACCAAAATTGAACTTTTTGGCAACAATGCAAAACGTTATGTTTGGCGTAAAAGCAACACAGCTCATCACACTGAACACACCATCCCCACTGTCAAACATGGTGGTGGCAGCATCATGGTTTGGGCCTGCTTTTCTTCAGCAGGGACAGGGAAGATGGTTAAAATTGATGGGAAGATGGATGGAGCCAAATACAGGACCATTCTGGAAGAAAACCTGATGGAGTCTGCAAAAGACCTGAGACTGGGACGGAGATTTGTCTTCCAACAAGACAATGATCCAAAACATAAAGCAAAATCTACAATGGAATGGTTCAAAAATAAACATAACCAGGTGTTAGAATGGCCAAGTCAAAGTCCAGACCTGAATCCAATCGAGAATCTGTGGAAAGAACTGAAAACTGCTGTTCACAAATGCTCTCCATCCAACCTCACTGAGCTCGAGCTGTTTTGCAAGGAGGAATGGGAAAAAATGTCAGTCTCTCGATGTGCAAAACTGATAGAGACATACCCCAAGCGACTTACAGCTGTAATCGCAGCAAAAGGTGGCGCTACAAAGTATTAACTTAAGGGGGCTGAATAATTTTGCACGCCCAATTTTTCTGTTTTTTATTTGTTAAAAAAGTTTGAAATATCCAATAAATGTCCTTCTACTTCATGATTGTGTCCCACTTGTTGTTGATTCTTCACAAAAAAATACAGTTTTATATCTTTATGTTTGAAGCCTGAAATGTGGCAAAAGGTCGCAAAGTTCAAGGGGGCCGAATACTTTTGCAAGGCACTGTATGTGGGAACTCCTTCAAGACTGTTGGAAAGGCATTCCAGGTGAAGCTGGTTGAGAGAATCCCAAGTTTAGTTTAGTTTATTAATTCGACCATTTAAAAAAAACAAGCACACATAAAACCTAAAAGCCATACATGTACATGAATAAAATCATCGAGGATAACACACAATAAAGTCTGGGACTTATTTCTATTGTGGTTCTCTTCAAGAGTGTGCAAAACTGTCATCAAGGCAAAGGGTGGCTACTTTGAAGACTCTAAAATCTTAAATTCATTTTGATTTGTTTCACACTTTTTAGTAAAAATAAAGAAAAACCCTTGAATGAGTAGGCGTGTCTAAACCTTTTACAGGTACAGTATATACTGTATATACAAAGTTATGTGGACACCCCTTCAAATTAGTGGATTTGGCTATTTCAGCCTCATCCGTTTCTACTGGTGTAGAAAATCGATCACACAGCCATGTAATCTCCATAGACAAACATTGGCTGTAGAATGGTCTTACTGAAGAGCTCAGCCACCTTTCCAACAAGTAAGTTCGTCAAATTTCTGCCCTGCTAGACCTGCCCCGGTCAACTGTAAGTGCTGTTGTTTTAGAGTGGAAACATCTAGGGGCAACAACGGCTCAGCCACGAAGTGGTAGGCCACACAAGCTCACAGAACAGGCCTGCAGAGTGGTTGCAACACTCACTACCGAGTTCCAAACTGCCACTCTTCATCTCCTTTCACTCTTTCAAACAGGGTTTCCATGACCGAGCAGTCACACACAAGCCTAAGATCAACATGCGTAATGCCAAGTGTTGGCAGGAGTGGTGTAACGCTCACCTACATTGGGCTCTGGAGCAGTGTAAACTTGTTTTCTGGAATGATGAATCACGCCTCACCATCTGGCAGTCTGACGGATTAATCTGGTTTTGGCAGATGCCAGGAGAACGCTTCCTGCCTCAATGCATAGTGCCAACTGTAAAGTTTGGTGGATGAGGAATAATGGTCTGGGGCCCCTTAGTTCCAGTGAAGGGAAATCTTAGCGCTATAGTGTACAATTACATTCTAGACAATTCTGTGCTTCTAACTTTGTGGCAACAGTTTGGGGAAGGTCATTTCCTGTTTCAGCATGACAATGCCCCCCTGCACAAAGCAACGTCCATACAGAAAGGGTTTGTCAAGATCGGTGTGGAAGAACTTGACTGGCCGACTGAGAGCCAGGCCTAACCGCCCAACATCAGTGCCCGACCTCGCTGATGCTCTTGTGGCTGAATGGAAGCAAGTCCCAGCAGCAATGTTCCAACATCTAGTGAAACGCCTTCCCAGAAGAGTGAAGGTAGTTGTAACAACAAAGGGGAGACCAACTCCATATTAATGCCCATGATTTTGGAATAAGACGTGCAGGTGTCCACATAACTTTGGTCATGTAGTGTATACAGTGCATTCGGAAAGACTCCTTGACTTTTTCCACATTTGTTACATTACAGCCTCATTCAAAAATGGATTAAATTAAAAACAGAAACACCTTATTTACATTAGTATTCAGACCCTTTGCTATGAGACTCGAAATTGAGCTCAGGTGTATCCTGTTTCCATTGATCATCCTTGAGATGTTTATACAACTTGGAGTCCACCTGTATTAAATTCAACTGATTGGACATGATTTGGAAAGGAATACACCTGTCTATATAAAGTCCCACACCTGACAGGTTGCTTGGAGTTTGCCAAAAGACACAGGAGTGGCTTCGGGACAAGTCTCTGAATGTTCTTGAGTGGCCCAGCCAGAGCCCGGACTTGAACCCGATTTAACATCTCTGGAGAAACCTGAAAATGCAGCGATGCTCCTCATCCAACAAGGTAGAGCTTGAGGGTCTTCAGAGAAGAAACTCCTCAAATACAGTTGTGCCAACCTTGTAGCATCATACTGTACATCATATTTATTTATTTATTTTTTAAAAAAAAATGTTCTTCCAATAAATGTATAAAAACCTGTGGGGGGAAACAATTTCATCCATTTTAGAATAAGACTGTAATGTAACAAAATGTGGAAAAAGTAAGGGGTCTGAATACTTTCCGTATGCACTACACAGTATTTTCCATGTATTGCACCTTGGTTGCCATCTGGGTTTGGTTTTGTTCCAACAACATCCATTGCACCTTTCTTGTCAGGGACAGAGCTATATATACTGCATCAAACAGGACCAGGTATGAGTAGAGTGACATAAATCAGAGTGGCAGAGACCAACAATCTCAGCAGACCAACCTGGACTCAGGGGTAAACGTAACATAGTAAATGAAAACCCAGGACACTCAAATCAGCATGATATGCTACGTTTGGTATGGAATGTATTAATATGTGGATGTCCATCATCCATTTTGTATGATACCAATTACATTTCATGTGAAATGCTATGAATTACAATTAGGATGATATGCTACTAATTGCAATTCTTACAATATGTTACAAATTTTAAATATGTATGTTACGAATTCCAATTTGTTGTTGCTAACTTTGGCAGGGTGGCTAGCTAGGCTAAGGGTTAAGGTTAGGGTTAAGGTTAGGACTTAGGTTAATGGGCTAACGTTATGGTTAGGGGAAGTGTTAGCTAACATGCAAAGTAGGTACAGAGTAGTATGTAGTAGCAAAGTTGCTAATTATCTAAAATTCTAAAGTTGTCCATGATGAAATTTAAACACACAACCTTTGGATTGCTAGACGTTTGCGATATACCCATCCACCCCGGTCAACCACCCTCCTTTCATTTTATCCTGAAGTAACCTTCTGTCTTATGTAACCATACCAAACATAACATACCATACTAATTTGAGTGTGTCTGTGAGACTAGGCTGAGCAGACAGACATCCACATATTCTCTCTTAAACTCAAGTCAATATTATGAAGCAGGAAGCAGCCTCACTAGGCTGTTTCCTCTTCCTCCTGCAAAAATGTCTAAAAACCTGCTTTTGTTTGTCATTATCGGGTATTGTGTGTAGATTGATGAGGAAAAAATACAATTTAATCAATTTTAGAATAAGGCTATAACTGTTACGGTGCGTGAATGAGGACCCAAAAGCGAATTAACGTAAACAGAGCTTCTTTAATAACAAAACAAAACGTAGGCTCAGATGGACCGGCAGGTTCCGACAGGACAGGACAAGGTTGCAGCAAACATGACGATAGTCTGGTTCAGGCATGAACAACACAAACAAGAATCCGACAAAGACAGGAGCAGAAACAGAGAGAGATATAGAGGACTAATCAGAGGGAAAAAGGGAACAGGTGGGAAAAGGGGTGACGAGGTAGTTAGGAGGAGACAAGGCACAGCTGGGGAAAAGAGGGGGAGAAAAGGTAACCTAACAACGACCAGCAGAGGGAGACAGGGTGAAGGGAAAGGACAGAAACAAGACACAACATGACAGTACATGACAGTACCCCCCCACTCACCGAGCGCCTCCTGGCGCACTCGAGGAGGAAACCTGGCGGCAACGGAGGAAATCATCGATCAGCGCACGGTCCAGCACGTCCCGAGAGGGAACCCAACTCCTCTCCTCAGGACCGTACCCCTCCCAATCTACTAGGTACTGATGACCACGGCCCCGAGGACGCATGTCCAAAATCCTACGGACCCTGTAGATGGGTGCGCCCTCGACAAGGATGGGGGGGGGGGGGAAGACGAGCGGGGGCGCGAAGAACGGGCTTGATACAGGAGACATGGAAGACCGGGTGGACGCGACGAAGGTATCGCGGAAGAAGAAGTCGAACTGCGACAGGATTAATGACCTGAGAAATACGGAACGGACCAATGAACCGCGGGGTCAACTTGCGAGAAGTGGTCTTAAGGGGAAGGTTCTGAGTGGAGAGCCAAACTCTCTGACCGCGACAATATCTAGGACTCTTAGTTCTACGCTTATTAGCAGCCCTCACAGTCTGCGCCCTATAACGGCAAAGTGCAGACCTGACCCTCTTCCAGGTGCGCTCGCAACGTTGGACAAAAGCCTGAGCGGAGGGAACGCTGGACTCGGCGAACTGAGATGAGAACAGCGGAGGCTGGTACCCGAGGCTACTCTGAAAAGGAGATAGCCCGGTCGCAGACGAAGGAAGCGAGTTGTGGGCGTATTCTGCCCAGGGGAGCTGTTCTGACCAAGACGCAGGGTTGCGAAAAGAAAGACTGCGTAAGATGCGACCAATAGTCTGATTGGCCCGTTCTGCTTGACCGTTAGACTGGGGGTGAAAGCCGGAAGAGAGACTGACGGAAGCCCCAATCAAACGGCAAAACTCCCTCCAAAATTGAGACGTGAATTGCGGACCTCTGTCCGAAACGACGTCTGACGGAAGGCCATGAATTCTGAAAACATTCTCGATGATGATTTGTGCCGTCTCTTTAGCAGAAGGAAGCTTAGCAAGGGGAATAAAATGAGCCGCCTTAGAGAACCTGTCGACAACCGTAAGAATAACAGTCTTCCCCGCTGACGAAGGCAGTCCGGTGACAAAATCTAAGGCGATGTGAGACCACGGTCGAGAGGGAATGGGAAGCGGCCTGAGACGGCCGGCAGGAGGAGAGTTACCGGACTTAGTCTGCGCGCAGACCGAACAAGCAGCCACGAAGCGACGCGTGTCATGCTCCCGGGTGGGCCACCAAAAGCGCTGGCGAATGGAAGCAAGCGTACCCCGAACGCCAGGGTGGCCGGCTAACTTGGCAGAGTGAGCCCACTGAAGAACGGCCAGACGAGTAGGAACGGGAACGAAAAGAAGGTTCCTGGGACAAGCGCGCGGCGACGGAGTTTGAGTGAGTGCTTGCTTTACCTGCCTCTCAATTCCCCAGACAGTCAACCCGACAACACGCCCCTCAGGGAGAATCCCCTCGGGGTCAGTGGAGGCTACTGAAGAACTGAAGAGACGAGATAAAGCATCAGGCTTGGTGTTCTTAGAGCCCGGACGATAAGAAATCACGAACTCGAAACGAGCGAAAAACAGCGCCCAGCGCGCCTGACGCGCATTAAGTCGTTTGGCAGAACGGATGTACTCAAGGTTCCTATGGTCAGTCCAAACGACAAAAGGAACGGTCGCCCCCTCCAACCACTGTCGCCATTCGCCTAGGGCTAAGCGGATGGCGAGCAGTTCGCGGTTTCCCACATCATAGTTACGTTCCGACGGCGACAGGCGATGAGAAAAATACGCGCAAGGGTGGACCTTGTCGTCAGAGAAGGAGCGCTGAGAAAGAATGGCTCCCACGCCCACCTCTGACGCGTCAACCTCGACAATGAACTGTCTAGAGACGTCAGGTGTAACAAGGATAGGTGCGGATGTAAAACGATTCTTGAGGAGATCAAAAGCTCCCTGGGCGGAAACGGACCACTTAAAGCACGTCTTGACAGAAGTAAGGGCTGTGAGAGGGGCTGCCACCTGACCGAAATTACGGATGAAACGACGATAGAAGTTCGCGAAGCCGAGAAAGCGCTGCAACTCGACGCGTGACTTAGGGACGGGCCAATCAATGACAGCTTGGACCTTAGCGGGATCCATCTTAATGCCTTCAGCGGAAATAACAGAACCGAGAAATGTGACGGAGGAGGCATGAAAAGAGCACTTCTCAGCCTTCACAAAAAGACAATTCTCTAAAAGGCGCTGGAGGACACGTCGAACGTGCTGAACATGAATCTGGAGTGACGGTGAAAAAATCAGGATATCGTCAAGGTAAACGAAAACAAAGATGTTCAGCATGTCTCTCAGGACATCATTGACTAATGCCTGAAAGACAGCTGGAGCGTTAGCGAGGCCGAAAGGAAGAACCCGGTATTCAAAGTGCCCTAACGGAGTGTTAAACGCCGTCTTCCACTCGTCCCCCTCCCTGATGCGCACGAGATGGTAAGCGTTACGAAGGTCCAACTTAGTGAAAAACCTGGCTCCCTGCAGGATCTCGAAGGCTGAAGACATAAGAGGAAGCGGATAACGATTCTTCACTGTTATGTCATTCAGCCCTCGATAATCTATGCAGGGGCGCAGGGACCCGTCCTTCTTCTTAACAAAAAAAAACCCCGCTCCGGCGGGAGAGGAGGAGGGGACTATGGTACCGGCGGCAAGAGCTACAGACAAATAATCTTCGAGAGCCTTACGTTCGGGAGCCGACAGAGAGTATAGTCTACCCCGGGGGGGAGTGGTTCCCGGAAGGAGATCAATACTACAATCATACGACCGGTGTGGAGGAAGAGAGGTGGCCCTGGACCGACTGAACACCGTGCGCAGATCGTGATATTCCTCCGGCACCCCTGTCAAATCACCAGGCTCCTCCTGTGAAGAAGAGACAGAGGAAACAGGAGGGATAGCAGACATTAAACATTTCACATGACAAGAGACGTTCCAGGAGAGGATAGAATTACTAGACCAATTAATGGAAGGATTATGACAAACTAGCCAGGGATGGCCCAAAACAACAGGTGTAAAAGGTGAACGAAAAATTAAAAAAGAAATGGTTTCGCTATGATTACCAGAAACAGTGAGGGTTAAAGGTAGCGTCTCACGCTGAATCCTGGGGAGAGGACTACCATCCAGGGCGAACAAGGCGTGGACTCCCTTAACTGTCTGAGAGGAATGTCATGTTCCCGAGCCCAGGTCTCGTCCATAAAACAGCCCTCCGCCCCAGAGTCTATTAAGGCACTGCAGGAAGCTGACGAACCGGTCCAGCGTAGATGGACCGACAAGGTAGTGCAGGATCTTGAAGGAGAGACAGGAGTAGTAGCGCTCACCAGTAGCCCTCCGCTTACTGATGAGCTCTGGCTTTTACTGGACATGAAGTGACAAAATGACCAGCAGAACCGCAATAGAGACAGAGGCGGTTGGTGATTCTCCGTTCCCTCTCCTTAGTCGAGATGCGGATACCTCCCAGCTGCATAGCCTCAGCACCCGAGCCGGCAGAGGAAGATGGTAGTGATGCGGAGAGGGGGGCAACGGAGAACGCGAGCTCCTTTCCACGAGCTCGGTGACGAAGATCAACCCGTCGCTCAATGCGAATAGCGAGTTCAATCAAGGAATCCACGCTGGAAGGAACCTCCCGGGAGAGAATCTCATCCTTTACCTCTGCGCGGAGACCCTCCAGAAAACGAGCGAGCAAAGCCGGCTCG
Organism: Oncorhynchus mykiss; assembly: GCF_057628025.1. Classification (NCBI taxonomy): domain Eukaryota; kingdom Metazoa; phylum Chordata; class Actinopteri; order Salmoniformes; family Salmonidae; genus Oncorhynchus; species Oncorhynchus mykiss. Next base: position 63,250,354 of record NC_143023.1, on the reverse strand, counting down.
TTCCAGCCACTGGAGGCAGCAAGAGTGCGAAACTCAATAGAGTAGTCTGTTATGGATCGATTACCCTGACATAGGGAAGACAGGGCCCTGGAAGCCTCCTCCCCAAAAACAGATCGATCAAAAACCCGTATCATCTCCTCCTTAAAGTCCTGATACTGGTTAGTACACTCAGCCCTTGCCTCCCAGATTGCCGTGCCCCACTCACGAGCCCGTCCAGTAAGGAGAGATATGACGTAGGCGACACGAGCAGTGCTCCTGGAGTAAGTGTTGGGCTGGAGAGAAAACACAATATCACACTGGGTGAGGAACGAGCGGCATTCAGTGGGCTCCCCAGAGTAACACGGCGGGTTATTGATTCTGGGCTCCGGAGATTCGAAAGCCCTGGAAGTGGCCGGTGGATCGAGGCGGAGATGGTGAACCTGTTCTGTGAGGTTGGAGACTTGGGTGGCCAGGGTCTCAACGGCATGCCGAGCAGCAGACAATTCCTGCTTGTGTCTGCCTAGCATCGCTCCCTGGATCTCGACGGCTGAGTGGAGAGGATCCGAAGTCGCTGGGTCCATTCTTGGTCGGATTCTTCTGTTACGGTGCGTGAATGAGGACCCAAAAGCGAATTAACGTAAACAGAGCTTCTTTAATAACAAAACAAAACGTAGGCTCAGATGGACCGGCAGGTTCCGACAGGACAGGACAAGGTTGCAGCAAACATGACGATAGTCTGGTTCAGGCATGAACAACACAAACAAGAATCCGACAAAGACAGGAGCAGAAACAGAGAGAGATATAGAGGACTAATCAGAGGGAAAAAGGGAACAGGTGGGAAAAGGGGTGACGAGGTAGTTAGGAGGAGACAAGGCACAGCTGGGGAAAAGAGGGGGAGAAAAGGTAACCTAACAACGACCAGCAGAGGGAGACAGGGTGAAGGGAAAGGACAGAAACAAGACACAACATGACAGTACATGACAATAACTTAATAAAATGTGGAAAAAGTCAAAGGGTCTGAATCCTTTCCGAATGCACTGCATATAAAGGAAGAGAAGCTTAGGCCTAACCCCAGAGATATAGAGATATGCAGGTGTCATGCTACGACACCAACATGTATTTCTTTATGTCAGATGGCTACTGCGTCTGCTATACATGTATAGATGTACAGAATGAGGGTAATTCACACATTTTCTATCCAAATCATTTTTCTAAAGATAAGCATTATATTGTTAGATTATAGAAGTATCTCTGGTATGCTTGAAACAGTTTCCCTCACTTTAAGTTCAAATGTTGTAGTCAGTTAGAGCGCCGTGGCGCAGTGCTTTTCATTTCATCGGCCTAAAGCTTAACAATAGCCACACCATACCAAACCTTTACAAACATTTCTAAACTTTAGGGTAATATCAAAAGTAAGACAAGCCATTGTTTATTGGGAAAATACAAGCAGAAGAAATGTAAACCAGGGAAAAAACGTACTACCCTCCCCTGTGCCACCCCCCAAAAAATACACAACCCTCACCAAAGTACAAAGAAAGGTTTGGCAACCCTCCCCTATTTTGGAACACCCCATTCCCCAGTAAATTTAGATCTGTCCCTGTTATTATTTGCGGCTTGTATCTTTTTTCATATTGAGAAATATTTCCCTTTCTCTGGTCATAGGAGTAACAATGTGAATTGTTGCATGAGGCAGAAGTAATGCAGTGCGACTTAAGTTTCGCCATCAGCTGGAAGACTGTGTCCCCTTTTCTAGGCAGAGGGAGAGAGGAGGGACGGTGAGCCGGGTGAGGGGCAGCTTCACCCCTGCTCCCTCCCTCCGCTCAGACTGACCATCAGATTCAGGCCATCAGTCCAGTAAAAAAATCGGCAAATGTTTATGCTCACTCAGCTGTGCGGCACAAGTAATACAACAAATAATCTATCACCAGTGTGATCAAAAATGTTGAAATATAATTTCTAAATGGTCTGAGAAGAACAACATTGGCAGGTCAATTCAAGCGTAGCCAATATGCAGTGATAATGTATTGGGCCTATAGCCTGAACCTCATTGCTACAGAACTGTTTTTAATTGGTTAATGTTACATATGATTATTTTTTTAAGTCATGTTTTTTTTTATGTGAGGGGTATTCTTATCTCTTACTTTTTGGGGGGGGTATTTTCTTAAAACTGCATTGTTGGTTAAGTATTAAGCATTTCACTGTAAGCTACACCTGTTGTATTCGGCTTGCGTTTTGACTCAGAAAGTTATCGACTCAGAAAAGGTTGGTGACAACTGATGTAGGCTGTTGTTGGGTTTTGTTGTGATGCAATATTGTCTTAGTCCTGTTTGGACCACGGGAAGAGTGGCTGCTACCTTGGCAGCAGCTAATGGGGATCCTAATATATACAAGAAAATACTAAATCCTGCTGTCTGTTCACAAGAAGTGGAACAGCCAGATGATCGAAGAGAAGAAGTGACTTCACCTCCACTCTCACCATCAAAGGTTTCAGCTCTCTCCCAAGAATGCCATTATCTATTGAAGAAAAGGGACTGATGTCTAAGTCGAGATCACACAGAACACAAGTAGTATTATCCACACTGATTAGGTTTAAACAAAGGACTGAAAAAGCATGAGCGAGTGGATAAAATCATCATCCATAATTTTGTAATCCATTGCTCAGAGGGACATTATTTTCTCATTATCTGTTTGTTGATGTTCAGTGTGTAACATAATCTTTTTACCAACGCTGTTTATTTTCTCCAGATTAGATTTGAATGCATGAGGCATATTCAGGACTCCCCCCCCCTATTGTGTTCTTTAGTTCTTTGACAATGTTCTCTTCTCTCTCCCTTTACACCAGACCATGTGGTTTAAAAGAGAACACTCACTGACAGACAGGATGGTACAGGGACAGCAGGAACCACAGATAAAAGAGGAGTGTCTGTGAGAGAGTAGGTTTCTGTCCCTTTGTGATCCAGATCCACTGATGTGCCTGGCAGCTGCTTTTGATAATCAAATGATATTCACGGAAAAACTGCACAAAATGACAGACTGAGACGACTAGTGTACATAAAACAGAACGTCATATTTCCGCTGTAGTCATGACTGTACTTGTGTGTTTGGATAAGGATCAAGAGAATGTGATTCATTATAAGATATGTTATTTACGACTCATTTTGATATCTGTATATTGTATTATAATGAGCCATCTTCACCACTGTTCTCATCCATACTTGTTGGAAAAGCATTGTGTGAAATCCTGCAAAAAGTAATCACAGTGGAATTCAGCCAATATCTAAGAGCTGGTATGTGTACAAAAAATAAATAAATGAAGAGACACATAGAGCATGCCATAATGGTGTGCTTCATCACAGTACATAACTTTTATTGTTTGTGTAAAGTTCCATCACCTCACCCTGACTTAGAAGGTAAGCTAGCGGTGTTTCAGGTCATTAAGAGGACAAACAGACAAGCTCAGTAATGAGGTGTGACTCCTCAGTAAAGGCCCAGTCACCCAACACTTCACTTTAACAATCTCTCTGGAAAACGGGCTCTGGCTGGAAGAGGTCTCCTTTCCGCTTTGGTTTTCTAACCGTCCATATAAATCTCCTGCCAAAATGCCATTAGTGTTTGGAACCCAGAGTAAAGTGATAGAAAGTGGATATTACCTTCTGTCAGAGTAAGAGTGAGTCCAAGATGCAGTGTCTGTGAGGCATGTGTGTGACCTTTGCCCTCCCAGTGACCTCTGTGACCTGGTGGTGGTCTGAGCTGTCTGGGACTATCTATTGTGATGGCTCTGTGTCTGGGTTATCTGCTGTGCCAAAACCAACACTCCTATACATAGACCTCTGATAACAGGGTGTAGTACCCTTTTTAGGCCTGTTAGGGACTTGAAACCAAGAGGAATTTGAGGTATGAATATCTTGTTAGAATTATGTATCATTCAAATTAAAGTTTTCACTGAGCATCAAAAGATGTTGTAGACTAGCATTACCCACACTAAGCCATTCTCATAACATCATGTTGGTCTATGTGACTCGAGAATGTTGATGCAATAAACCATTTGGGGAATAACTAAGATTAACTAGACGTTGGGGGACGATTTCAATTTTAATTAATGTTGCATTCATTTCTGTCTCTGTGACGTTGGATTCCATATTTAAAATTCCTATCAGGCTATTTGTCCATGGGTTAGGAGTATATTTAGAGGCTAGGGTCAGAGGATGATGTGGTGGAGGCAGGCCAAAATACATTAATTGTCAGAGAGAATCCAAGCAAACATAGACTGGTTGTGTCTGGGAGATACTATACTTCCCCGTCTGTGCCTATCAAAGTCCACATACAGGGATAATACATCTCTCTGGAGGACATTTTTCTGGGTACCCATAGCCAAAGTCCTGCTTTTAAAGTTGAGTCCAACTACTTGCCCAAACTATAAATACTGTAACTGAATTTAATAAACATACGGACTGAGATGAATTACTTGATATCAATCTCCCCTAAAAGCAAGAAGAACATTTTCAGAAGAACATTGTCAGCGGAAAACATTTTCAGAGGAACATTTTCAGAAGAACATCGTCAGCGGAGAACATTTTCAGAAGAACATCGTCAGCGGAGAACATTTTCAGAAGAACATCGTCAGCGGAGAACATTTTCAGAAGAACATCGTCAGCGGAGAACATTTTCAGAAGAACATCATCAGAGGAGAAGATTTTCAGAAGAACATCGTCAGAGGAGAACATTTTCAGAAGAACATCGTCAGAGGAGAACATTTTCAGAAGAACATCATCAGAGGAGAACATTTTCAGAAGAACATCATCAGAGGAGAAGATTTTCAGAAGAACATCGTCAGAGGAGAACATTTTCAGAAGAACATCATCAGAGGAGAACATTTTCAGAAGAACATCGTCAGAGGAGAAGATTTTCAGAAGAACATCGTCAGAGGAGAACATTTTCAGAAGAACATCATCAGAGGAGAACATTTTCAGAAGAACATCATCAGAGGAGAAGATTTTCAGAAGAATATCTTCAGAGGAGAAGATTTTCAGAAGAACATCATCAGAGGAGAACATTTTCAGAAGAACATCATCAGAGGAGAAGATTTTCAGAAGAACATTGTCAGAGGAGAACATTTTCAGAAGAACATCATCAGAGGAGAACATTTTCAGAAGAACATCGTCAGAGGAGAACATTTTCAGAAGAACATCGTCAGAGAAGAACATTTTCAGAAGAACATCATCAGAGGAGAACATTTTCAGAAGAACATCATCAGAGGAGAACATTTTCAGAAGAACATCGTCAGAGGAGAACATTTTCAGAAGAACATCGTCAGAGAAGAACATTTTCAGAAGAACATCGTCAGAGGAGAACATTTTCAGAAGAACATCGTCAGAGGAGAACATTTTCGGAAGAACATCGTCAGAGAAGAACATTTTCAGAAGAGCGCAATGCACATCCTAAATTGCACTCAAAGGGATTCCTAGAACTTGCTAGAAGTGTAGATTCATAGCCTTCGATGTGACTCACAACAACAATACAATGCTGCCACTCACCAGTCAGCTAGTCAACACTCTTATCTGGCTGCCTCACGCTCACATGATCAAAGCACAAAATATCATAACCAGTGAAATCTATCCATGCTTTTCAGTGAGGTCAAGAGGCAGCACTGAAAGAGAATTTCAGTCAGCAGCTGCTTCCTTTGTGTTTATCATACTCCACTTCCGTTTGCTTCATTTACTTTGCCTGCCTTTGGACAGGGATCTCTAATAATAGCCAAGAGAATTCCTCACTCTCTCCCAGGTACTGTACATAGTATAAAGTAGTGAAACATAGTCATTTATATCCTGTGGGAGGCATGGGCTTTAGTAGATAGTAGGGAGTAAAGAAGTAAAGCTTGCATTATGATAGGGACTCTAATAAATTCCAATCCCCAACCTACTTTGAGTCCTTGATTATATAATGAATTCAAGTTGTTAGACTCCAGTAGCTGGCTCATTACAAAATCTCTCAGCTGCTTGCATATTTGCATCATTGAGTGAGAAGGGCACCAAAAGGAAATCATATGCAATTGAATTCTCAGTTGGCCCAGAAAGAATTAAGAGCAGGTCAGCTCAAATCCTCTGGGTGGCTTTTACACATGACTTTTATATCATTTTTAATGGTTCACGCATGTGGATACGTCAATTAAGTTATGTCTGTATCATAGTTCCATCAATTTAAACTTGCCAACATCAAAAACATATTCAAGTCAAGCTTTAGTCAAGATTTGAGCAAACTTCATATTGCCACTGGAGCAGGAATCTGCCAATAAGATAGAGATATTCTAAGACATAGAAAAGATTCATTAGCGATGTGACAATATTATTTTGTCCCATATGTAATTAAGCTCGGAATAGTTGTTTTGCCATGATTCCCAACTTCCAGCCTTTCCAAACAAACAGAAACCCACTTTTCATATCTACCCTTGAGGATTCTGATAGATGAAGAGAGAAGAATGAGCGGTGTGTGGGATGTGGGAGGGACAGCATATTCTCTCCACAGACACATCTCAGCAGGTAGGAAAACAACAGCTGAATTGATTTGGATTATACAGTGCTGCTTCTTCTGATTGTGTCAACTTTATAAAGTGCTACATGTTGAAAACAAGCCTCCCATGCAGGCGCACAATTCAGCAGCCCATTAAAGTAGGGTGGGCCACATTCACCTCGAAAACAACATACTCCCTGCCATGGAAACCCCGCCGTGTTGTCCATTGTGGCTGTTCTTTTTTTAGACAAGTATTTTTTTTTCATTTCCTGTTCTCTACCACAGATAATTACTCACTAGACAGAGCAATAACCACTCTTCCCCCCCGCCGTCTCTTTTGTGAGAGGTTTCCCAGGCAACCTCAAGCTGCTCGTCCACTTGCATTTGCACCCTAATGTCTTTTATGTTTTATTTTGAGGTTTTGAATCTTTTTGAAAAACAAAGCGATCTACGTCAGAGCTGTCACTATGGGAACAGCAGGCGTGGTGTAGACAAGCCACTCAGACCATTTTTCAAACAAACAACCCAATACCCTTTAACCAAAGGATGCCTTCATCCAATCAATGCTTCGTAGACAACAGGTGTAGACTAACAGTGAAATGCTTGCTTCCCAACAATGCAGAGAGAAAAATCGCAAAAAATTCAAAAAAAGATAATAATGCGGGGAATAAATGTATGAGTAACGATAACTTGGCTATTTACACATGGTTTCGGTACAAAGTCGATGTGCAGGGAGGGGTACGAGGTAATTGAGGTAGAGATGTACATATAAGTAGGGATAAAGTGACTAGGCAACAGGATAGATAATAAACAGTAGCAACAGCGTATGTTATGAGTATAAAATAGTTTGTGCAAAGGGGGGTCAATCTACACAGTCCAGGTAGCTATTTGGTTAACTATTTAGCAGTCTTATGGCTTGGGGTTAGAAGCTGTTCAGGGTCCTGTTGGTTCCAGACGTGGTGCATCGGTACCGCTTGCCGTGCGGTAGGAAGGAGAACAGTCTATGACTTGGGTGGCTGGAGACTTTGACAATTTTTAGGGCCTTCCTCTGACATCACCTGGTATAGAGGTCCTGGATGGCAGGGAGCTTGGCCCCAGTGATGTACTGGGCCGTACGCACCTCCCTCTGTAGCGCCTAGCGGTCAGATGCCAAGCAGCTGCCATACTAAGCGGGGATGCAGCCAGTGAAGATGCTCTCAATGGTGCAGCTGTAGAACTTTTTGAGGATCTGATGGCCCATGCCAAATCTTTTCAGCCTCCTGAGGGGGAAGAGGACTTGTCGTGCCCTCTTCATGGCTGTGTTGGTGTGTTTGGACCATGATAGGCCCTTCGTGATGTGGACACCAAGGAACTTGAAGGTCTAGACTCGCTCTACTACAGCCCCGTCAATGTGAATGGGGGCGTGCTCGGCCCTCGGTTTCCTGTAGTCCACGATCAGTTCCTTTGTCTTGCTGATGTTGAGGGAAAGGTTGTTGTCCTGATACCACACTGCCAGCTCACTGACCTCCTCTCTCTAGGCTGCCTCATTGTCATCTGTGATCAGGCCTACCACTGTCATGTTATCAGCAAACTTAATGATGGTGTTGGAGTCATGCGCAGCCGAGCAGTTGTGGGTGAACAGGGAGTACAGGAGGGGACTAAGCACACACCACTGAGGGGCCCCCTTGTTGCCTACTCTCACTACCTGCAGGTGGCCCATCAGTAAAGTCATCAGTGGATCTGTTGGGGCGGTATAACGAATTAGAGTGGGTCCAGGGTGTCTGAGATGTAGTATTAATGTGAGCGATGACCAGCCTTTCAAATTTCATGGCTACAGATGTGAGTGCTACAGTGTGAAAGTAATTTAGACAGGTTACCTTGCCGTTCTTTTGCACAGGGATTATGTTGGTCTGCTTGAAACGTGTAGGTATTACAGACAGGGACAGGAGGAGGCTAAAAATATCAGTGAAGACACTTGCCAGCTGATCAGCGCATGCTCTAAGTACTCTACCTGGTAATCCATTTGGCCCCACGGCCTTGTGAATGTTAACCTGTTTAAAGGTCTTGCGAGATCACACTGCTGGTGCTCTCATACATGGTTCAGTGTTGTTTGCCTTGAAGCAATAATACCCCTTCTGCAAAGGATAGATTTCCTACTTCTGAACACACAGTGTGTGTCAATGACAGTCATTAGATCCCAGCGTTACTACATCTATCAAATGTGGCCTCATACACCAATGGACCACTGCACCACTGCACTGTCTCTAACTAAAGCTCTAAAGTCATAAAACTGGAATCAATTCCAATTCATTTAGATATGATTCATAAAGAGCATTGATCAGACCAGAGGCAGGATCGTTGCCGTTGAATATTGACCAGTGTTAGAGCCGGTGGCCTGTCAGTGAGGCCAGGATTGTGACCTTTTTATTTTTGTATTTTTTTTATTTCACCTTTATTTAACCAGGTAGGCCAGTTGAGAACAAGTTCTCATTTACAACTGCGACCTGGTCAAGATTAAGCAAAGCAGTGTGACACAAACAACAACACAGAGGTACACATGGAATAAACAAACGAACGGTCAATAACACAATAGAAAAAAATGAATATGAAGCGAGAGCCAGCCAACAAGAACATACAGGTCGCAGTGGTGGGTAGTATGTGGGGCTTTGGTGACAAAACAGATGGCACTGTGATAGACTGCATCCAATTTGCTGAGTAGAGTGTTGGAGGTGATTTTGTAAATGACATCGCCGAAGTCAAGGATCGGTAGGATAGTCAGTTTGACGAGGGTATGTTTGGCAGCATGAGTGAAGGAGGCTTTGTTGCGAAATAGGAAGCCAATTCTAGATTTAATTTTGGATTGGAGATGCTTAATGTGAGTCTGGAAGGAGAGTTTACAGTCTAACCAGACACCTAGGTATGTGTAGTTGTCCACATATACTAAGTCAGAGCCATCCAGAGTAGTGATGCTGGACGGGCGGGCAGGTGCGGGCAGCGATCGGTTAAAGAGCATGCATTTAGTTTTACTTGCATTTAAGAGCAGTTGGAGGCCATGGAAGGAGAGTTGTATGGCATTGAAGCTCTTTTGGAGGTTAGTTAACACTGTGTCCAAAGAAGGGCCAGAGGTATACAGAATGGTGTCGTCTGCGTAGAGGTGGATCAGAGAATCACCAGCAGCAAGAGCGACACCCCAATAGAGACTGCCAGAGTTCTGGACAACAGGCCGATTTGACACTGTACTCTGTCTGAGAAGTAGTTGGTGAACCAGGCGAGGCAGTCATTTGAGAAACCAAGGCTGTTGAGTCTGCTGATAAGAATGTGGTGATTGACAGAGTCAAAAGCCTTGGCCAGGTCGATGAATACGGCTGCACAGTATTGTATTTTATCGATGGCGGTTATGATATCGTTGAATGGTTTCGTATCATTCATATCGTTGAATGATATCGTAGGACCTTGAGCGTGTATGAGGTGCACCCATTTTTTTAATAGTTTTTTTATTTTACCTTTATTTAACAAGGCAAGTCAGTTAAGAACAAATTCTTATTTTCAATGACGGCCTAGGAACAGTGGGTTAACTGCCTGTTCAGGGGCAGAACGACAGATTTGTACCTTGTCAGCTCGGTGATTTGAACTTGCAACCTTTCGGTTAATAGCCCAACACTCCATGTCCAGCTCAGAAACCAGATTGCATAGTGGAGAAGGTACGGTGGGATTCGAAATGGTCGATAATCTGTTTGTTAACTTGGCTTTCGAAGACCTTAGAATGGCAGAGTAGGATAGATATAGGTCTGTAACAAGTTGGATTTAGAGTGTCTCCCCCTTTGAAGAGGGGGATGACCGCGGCAGATTTCCATTATTTGGGGATCTCAGACGATACAAAAGAGAGGTTGAACAGGCTAGTAATAGGGGTTGCAACAATTGCTACGTGAATGCTCAGTGTCCTGTGTGCAGACAGCTAACCTTATTTCCCCACAAACTCACTCCTCTTGTGTCCTAGGGGACAAATTAGCACAGTAATATTGTACATTAGGATGGATGAACAGAGGGCTAGCAATGTAGAGGATATTTATATGACTGTAAAGACAAAGCAGACATGAAAGCTAGTGCTGAGTTTAAGGAATGCAGATAGACACAGACTCAGAAAGGTCAGTAGTAATGCCAGCATGCTATATTTAAGCAATAAGGCCCGACGGGTTGTGGTATATGGCCATTATACCATGGCTAAGGGCTGTTCTTATGCACGACGCAACGGGGAGCTGCCTGGACGTAGTTCTTAGCCGTGGTATATTGGCCATATATCACAATGGTGCCTTATTGCTATTATAAACTAGTTACCAACATAATTAGAGCAGTTAAAATAAACGTTTTCTCATACCTGTGGTATATGGTCTGATATACCCCGGCTGTCAGCAAATCAGGATACAGGGCTCGAACCACCCATTTTATAATTCATTGTATGACATCATACGTTGTACAAATAATGGATTAAAGTTATTGCCAAGAATGTAGCGTAACAATTGAACCGCTAATCAACAGAAAATCAAATAGAAGTCTATGCAGAATGCAATATTCTTTCTAGCCCCCAAAATATATTAACTTATGAGATGAACAATACTCAGGAGCAAACAAAAAAAAAGTTTTAGAAAGCACAATGTGTTACTGGCTGGAAGCAAATGTTTGATCAAAAACAAGACAAAAAAAACACAAAAACAAAAAACACAAAAAATACTAAAGAGTGTATTTTTCTCTCTCTCTATCTCTTTGCAATCCAGCTGAAAACTTGTATTGTTTTTTCTTATCAACCAACTGACATATCTGGGTCTGTCTGGTAGTAATCTAGACTTCATAGTGGATGCTGGAGTAATTGGAAACATGTCCTGCTTCTGTTTGATTTTCTGGCCAGCCCAGAAAAAAATAGCAATTGCATAATCCTGTAATAGGTTTATAGATTGATAATGGTGTGGTGGTCCTTAATTTGTGCTGCTCCTCAGCAAGTGATGCTTACATTTAAATCAGATTTATT